>NC_057798.1:444479715-444746665 GCF_018294505.1 Triticum aestivum
ACTGACCCAAAAGTCGATTCAGTCGACTAAAGTCTAGCTAAATCGGAGCAGCTTCGCAAGCAAGAGCAAGAGCGAGAGTAGCAGCGTGAGCAAGAGCAATAGCAAGAGCAGACCAGGAAGGGGACCGAGAGCAAGTGCAGAGCAGCAGCGTGAGCGAGAGCTAAAGCAGCAACAGCTTCTACTGATGTGTACATCGTCGCCGAGCGAGCGACGCCATGGAGGAAGTGGCCGGCGACGCCGCCGTGGATTGAGCCGCGCCGTGTCGGCTCAGGACAGAGCGCAGGAGGCACCATGAGATCGAATCAAGAAGAAAATGCGGTGGGGTAGTGATGTCGCACCATTCGGCCTCCTCTTGCGGTGGGAGAACGAATACTCCTGTGGCTCTGGCTCGCTCTGCACCCTCACAAATGGCACACCGTACTCGATCGATTCATTATCCTCTGGGTGCTCGACTTTCGACCTGTACGCCCACCACCTCCGCCTGACTTCCACCTCGGGTGAATCTGTCTGCTCCATCACCCAAAGGAGATACTCGATGAACTCGAAGGATTGCAGCGTGACTGCCGCCGAGGAGTATATCATCGCCCTCATCGTCGTCGTCTCGCTCTTTCGCATACATTGCCACATGGCCCTCACCATCCTCAAAATCTCCCACTCATTGTCAAACCAAGTAAGGATCTCCTTCAACCTGGCTAACTTTTCCTGGTCGCCGTCAGCGATCTACCTGATTCGCTATTGCATCCTCTCCATAGATGTCCTTTTGAGTGGTCCGGTGCTAGCTTTGGAAGATGGGAGGAGAGATGGTGGTCTTGCAATAGAGAAGAGGGAGAGGCGAGACGGTGGTTTTGGAATGGAGTTGATGGAGAGGAGAGGAGGTGGTTTTGCAATGGAGAAGAGGGAGAGGCGAGACAGTGGTTTTGCAATGGAGATGATGGAGAGGAGAGGAGGTGGTTTTGCAATGGAGAAGAGGGAGAGGAGTGTGCGACAGCGATTTAGGATTAGACGAGAGGGCCGGCACGCTGTGACTGGATCAAAATCAAAATCAATTTACCCTTCAATTAAGAAAATGACCCCACATTAAATAGTCTCCCTTTTATTCTGGGCATAATTGACCATGATTTTCACAAATAGAATACATGTTATACGTTGCACAAATAATATAATTTGAAAGTACATTCAGATACGAACCAAACGGTACAATATTTGGTGACATGCATTCACATTTTGCTTGTCAAATTTAGTACGTGGCCAAACTTTGACCAAAAATACACAAAACAAAAAAATACTTCCAAGACCAGCACCACTCTTCTGCTCTTCTCCTCTTAAACCACTGCCACTCCTCTCCTGTTCCAATCTAAATCCAGCGCCCCTCCTCTGCTCTTCCATTTCAAAACCACCGCCCCTCCTCTCTTGTTCCAATCCAAAACCAGTGTTGCTCCTCTCCCGTTCTAATCAAAAACCAGCGCTGCTCCTGTCCTCTTCTATTCAAAAACCACCGCCGGAGTGAAGGTGCCGTGGAGAAGTAGATCAATGGAGGTGTACAACCGATACATGACAATTGCAGATGGCGACCCTTTGAAGCTGGCTAGGATGTTGGAGATACAGTCTTGGTTTGACAACAAGGACCAACTAGCGGTGATGGCGACATCCATGGCCAAATATCTGCAACAGAGTGAAAAGGCAGTGATACTCCCAGAGGGAGTCGCGCGGGAGTACATAGAGCTGCTCCTCTGGGCCATGGAGCAAACAGATTCACCGAATCCGATCGTGAGGGAGCGGTGGTGGGAGTATCGATCCCAGATGGAGCATCCACCAGAGATTGAAGGATCAAGCATCTATAGGGTGCCATTTGTGAGGGTGTCGTGCGAGAGCGAGCCGGTGGAGTCTTCGTCGATCGAACCCAACTGCAAGATGAGAAAAGTAGTTGGCCCGATGATGCTTCCCCGCCATCCTCTCCCCACCGTTCACATCGTCTCACGGGGCGGCTGTTTGCCGCCCAGGAATAGGAGGGGATTGCCCAATAGTCGGGCAGGTTGTGAATTGTCAGGAGGAGCTTAGGGTTGTCAGTATTTGTAGGTTGTGAATTGTGTTTTGTGTTGTGTATTTTGAGAGTACTTTCAAATATGAATGTCTTTTGAATTTCAGATTTGCAGTACTAAGCATATGACGTATTTTATGAATTCTAGAGATCTATTTTTAGCACTTAAAATGTAGTTTCATAGGAGTATAAAAGTGCAGAGAATGTGATTCTCATAGAAGAAACTGCAAGTTTCAGTTTCAGATAAGAAACTGTAACTTTCAGAGGCAGAGCATTTATAGTAACACGGCCTTTTCAAACAGGGTTAACATCATGTTGGAAGTTTTATTCATGGTCGAAAATGGAACTACCAGCTAGTTAACATCATGCTGGTCAACATTCATGCATAGCACATCTTCATATGATGCACAGTTAAAAAGATATGTTATTTTCAAAATGCCCACGCATTGTCGAGTGTGCGAAAAACAGAGAAAACAAGGGACGAAGCTTTGGCAAGTGTTGGACGTGGTGTGCGCAGATGACAATGGGGAACCGCATGTCAATAATGGCAGAGACAAAAAAATTGGAGATATTTTCCCTGCATCAGGTGTCACTTGGGAGCCTCCGTCAAGATTCTGGAGTTGACCAAGGAGTTTGTAAGAGCAAGGAGATCGCCTACTTCGTGAAGATCTACCCGAGTGATGCATGTCCTTCGTGGGTGATGGCCATGGTGGGATAGACAAGGTTGCTTCTTCGTGGACCCTTCGTGGGTGGAGCCCTCCGTGGACTCACGCAATGGGTTGAAGTCTCCACCAACGTGGATGTACGATAGAACCACCTATCGGAACCACGCCAAAAATCTCCATGTCTCCAATTGCATTTGCATACTCCAATCTCATCCCTTTACTTTATTGCAAAGTGCATGCTTTACTTTCCGCTGCTCATATACTCTTGCCATGCTTGCTTCAATTGTATTGTGAATGTTTGAAATTGTGCTAACTTCCAACCTCAACTTGAAAAGCTTAAAAAATTGCTACCTTTACTTGTTGAGGGTCTAATCACCCCCCCCCCCTCTAGTCACCTCTTCTTGATCCTTTCAATTGGTATCAGAGTTTTGGTCTCCATTGCTTTGGATTAAACACCATTGGAGGAAGATGGATGAGTCTACGATTGGGAGTATTAGACGTAGAGTACCTATGCTTGATGGAGAGTTCTACAATGCTTGGAAAAATGAGATGCTTGAGATTTTCAATGAATATCACTTGAAAAAGTATATTACTACCCCTTGTTGACCCCTTGCATCCTACCCCTGATGAGTCTCTCGACATGATTCGCAATCTTAGAACTGTCAATCTTATCACTAGAGGATTACCTAGAAATTTGATTGCTTTCTTGCCAACTCTTGAATGTGCTTACACTATATGGAGATTTCTTGAGGAACGATCTCCAAACTATTCCTTGAAAAACTTAGATGAGATTCTTCACAAGTCTATTGCTTTGAATAAGATGAGTCCCAATGATCCTAAGTTTGGTGCTTGTCTATTTGAGCTTCGTGACCTTATGCGTGCCAAAGAAGATGTTGGAATCATTAGCAACATCATTTCCGAAGTCATTAGAATTCATAGGGATGCACATTGTAATGATCACAAAACTAATGAATCACACTCTCTAGGAAATGATCAATCACAAGATGATGTTGAACATGGATACTATGATGAGGATAATGATAGTGACTATGATCTCGATGAGTCTATGAGACACTTTGGTCTTATAGCTAACCTTCCTAGCTACATGGCTGGAAGGAAGGAATGGGTTCTCGATAGTGGATGTACCGATCACATGACCGGAGACAAGGATATGTTTCGTGAGCTTGCTGAAAACGATGGCCCTCGAAAGTATGTCACTTTTGGTGATAACTCAAAGGGTAAGGTGGTTGGCCTCGGTAAGGTGGCCATCTCACATGACAACTCCATACAAAATGGTATGCTCATTGATTCTCCTGGCTATAATGTACTTTCTGTATCTAGACTAGCCGATTTTGGTTTAAATGTCCTATATACTGAAGTTTACTGCCAAGTGTTTCGAAGAGATAATCATAATATGGTCTTTACCGGCATACGTAGAGGTGATCTTTACATTGTTGATTTCACTAAAAAGGCTCAACCTAGAACTTTCTTAATTACTAAATCTTCTAAAGGCTGGTTGTGGCATAGACGGTTAGGTCATATGGCCATGCGAAATCTTGACAAGTGTCGGATTTCGGGTTCCGGCAGACCCTTGAGGTTCGAACACTGGGGTGCGCATGAAGATCTTTCCCCTACCAGCTCACGTCCCGAAATCTCGCAAAGGATCTAGGCTAGAAAGAAGAACACACAAGGGACACGAGATTTATACTGGTTCAGGCCACCATTGTGGTGTAATACCCTACTCTAGTGTGTGGTGTGGTGGATTGCCTCAGGGACTGATGATGAACAATACAAAGGGAGAACAGCTTCGCGAGGGCTGTTCTTGAGCTGGTGCGATGAACTGCTTGGGTGAGTTCGGTCGCTTCTCGCTAGTCTATGCGCAATCTGGATCCGGCCCCTTTGCCCTGTGGCTAGTCCTATTTATAGAGGGAGGCCCTCGGCCTCTTCCCAAATAATGAGCGGGAAGGGCGCCAACAATTGGCCATTTTGAAGGGGAACATCTAGTACACTTATCCTGACTAAAGTTCGTCTTCCGCTGCCAAAGGCTCTGACGATGACACCGTCCTGGGCTCCATGATGACCTCCGTCCTGCCGTTCTGCTGGTCTTGGTCTTGTTGCACCGAAATGGTAACCTTTGCCTGATGCCTTGGCCTGTGCTTGCCCCCTTTGCACCGAAGGGGAAACAAGGACACTGCACAGGCCGGCGCCCGCCTGGTCTCGATCGTCATGGCTTGCATCACGGGCTCCTCGCGAGGTGCCCTTGCCTTGATCTCTCTGCCTCCTCGCGAGCCTGCCTGATGAGGCTGCTCCTGAGGAAGCTTCTTGTCGTCCACCCCGTGAAGCTTGGCCCCTCGCGAGGGTATTGAGCTTGAGCTGGTGAAGTTGGGCTGCACTGGGCCCCCACTTGAGCCACGCCGCAGGCCGCAGGCAGTCAAGTCTGGGGACCCCGATCCCAGAATGCCGATAGTAGCCCCCGGGCCCAAGGCACGCCCGGACTTGGCTTAGCAAAGAAGCGAAGGGGCAAGTGCGAAGCGCCATGGGCCCCAAAAGCCTACGGCCTTGGGCACCGCGTGGTGGTTGATTGGATGTGGGCGTCTCCACTTCCCCATGATGCCTCATTATAAACGCCCGGCTAGGCGGACCCGTGGTTGCACACAGCTCTGCCCCTCTCATCATCCGCGCGCTTCTTGTCCTTCCTTCTTCCTCCGGCTCCAACCTCCACGTCCAATCCGGCTCGAGCTCTCCCCTCTTTCCATCGCCATGGCGCCAACAAAGAAGGAAAAGGTGAAGAAGCCGCGCATTCGCCCCGCTCGCCTCCAGTGGCGGCCCTCGCCGTCGATCGGTCAATCATACTCAATCCCGAAGCCTTGAACAAGGTCCGCTCTGCTCTTGCCACCATCTTCAACGAGTGCGGCAGGACCACGGTCTAGCCTGCGTCCCATGCCTCCTTTGATAGGGTCGTCACGGAGGTCCAGTTCTTTGCCGATGCCCTGTGGGCGGGTCTGGTTCCCCCCTTTTCCGCTTACTTCAATGCGGTGCTCTCCTATTATTTGATCCACATGATGCACCTCGGGCCTGAGTCCATTGCCCTCCTGTCTGTCTTTGCTTTTGTTTGCGAGGCAATGGTGGGCATTCCTCCTTCCGTTGCCCTGCTGCGCCACTTCTTCTCCTTGCGCCTGAGCGACCCTGCTCAATGCTTGGGATGTGTGAGCTTCCTCGTCGTGCCAGAGACGGCTGCTTCAGGGATCGATTTCAGCCTTCCTCCCTCTCAGGCTAGGTTCAGAGAGCGGTGGCTGTATGTGGATGTCGGGGTGCCCAGCCCCCTGCTCTCGCACCCGACCTCGCCTACTGTTCCCAACTCAGGCTGGGGTCATGAGACGCTCGCAAGCCCCCGGCTCGCCTTCGTCTGGCACCGTTTCGAGAGTTTGAGGGTGCTCAACGTGACGGCGCCCAAGGTGGTGAAGGAGTTCCTCCAGCGTCGCATTGTTCCTCTCCAGCGCCACTCTCGCCGGATGTGGGACTTTGCGGGGCACAAAGACCGCATGCGGCTTTAGGAGGAGGACCTGGCGCCTGAAGCGCTGAGGATGGTGCTCAGGGTCCTGACTGGCGATCCTGCCCCAGGCAGCCTTCGACATGATGGTGCCCTCTTGTATCTTTGTTCGGGCAGGGCTGATTTTGTGTAGCAGATGCCCAGCTTCAACGAGTGGGGGCTGCGCCCGGCTAGCCTCAGGGGGCCCCGCAAGAACCCAGTCGCCGTGATTGCTCTTCCGGTCGCCCAAAGCGGCTCTGTCTCAGGCGATGGAGCAGGGAGACGAGAACCGCCGGGAGCTGAAGGGGATGATGTCGAGATGCTGACACCGCGCGGATCCCCGAAGGCGGCATCTCCCGAAGCCCGTCCTGGAGCAGTGGCAGGCGAGGAGTTGCGGCCTACGGCTCACGAGGTTGGGGCTCTCGAGGCCCGGTCATCCCTCGCAAGACGGCGCCCCGCGGTGTTCCCCAGGCCGATTCCCTCGGTGCTGATCTTGAAGCCTCCTCCATGCCGCGGGCCGACCTGTGCGCCGAGCGCTTAGGCTGGTTCCGCGTAGACTTCGAGGCCCTCCGCAAGAGGAAGGAGGCCTTGGGCGGTGATGATCGCCCTTGCCGCCTGTTGAAGCACAGGAAGTACTTCACCACGGACGAGTAAGTCCTCTTCTCTCTTTGCTCTTTTACCTCTCTGTTCTTGCAGCAGATCATGGCGTTTCAGGGCCCTTCCTGCTGAACTCACGGAGACAGACAAGGAGCCATCCCCCCAAGCTTTGTCCTTGCTGCTGACCCTTGGTGCGCCGAGCTCGAGTGGCGCCCCTGCCACTCGGCCAGTCAGAGAAGTGTCCCGTCCCGCTGGGCACCTCGAACCTGCGCGCCTGCTGTCCTCCCTTCACGAGTTCTCCTGGGGCACAGCCAGCTTGCCCCGTGTTCCTTCCTTGGTCATGGATGGTGATTGGCTGAAGTCAGTCTTGAGCTCCTCTTCTGGGGACGGACTGGCGCCAGGCCGGGCTCCTGGAGAGGTCCGTTCGGCGATTGCTGGGGCGCCAGCCCCCAACCCTGCGCCGGGAGGTGGCATGCCGCCTCAGGGCCCTCTGTGTACGCCAGTGACAGAGGGTGACGCGGAAGACGTGCTCAGGCGTGCTCGCGAACGCCGCGCCCTTCGTCAAGAGTTTCTCTAGGGGGTGGCGGATGCGGTGAGCCGGATCGGGGCGGAGCTTGCTGACGAGGATGCGCGCCTTGAGGCCGAGGGACTGCGCCTCTCTAGGCGCAAGCTGAAGGTAGCTGTCGCCCTCGCACGTCATTAGCGTGACCTCGGCAATGCGAAGGCTGAAGCGTCGCTGGCTGCCTCGCGAGAAGCCTGCTCCCAAGCCATCGAGGAGGCCCGAGAAGCAAACCGATGGCGCAAGGACGCGGAGGAGCGCGCATGGGAGCTCCAAGCCTGGAGCAACTCTCTGGAGCAGCAAGTGGAACTGCACCAGGCGGCCCTGGTGTCGCTGAAGGAGGCTTCCATCGACCAGGCGGAGCTCCAGAAGTGCGTGGAGGCACTGACGCTTGAGGCCGCCGAGTGCAACCTTGACCTTGAGCGGTTGGAGACGAGGGAGCGCCTGGTGACTCAAGCGAAGGATGACGTCGCCGCGCGTGAAGCCCGAGTCCAGGAAGAGGTCGAGCGCCGCGTGGCGAAAACTCGCTTGGATCTCGAGCGCCAATACGAAGCGAGGGTGGAGTTGATCAGGGTCGAAGCTGAGGGTAGGACCGCGGTCCTCAGGGCCAAACTGGCCGAAGTGACACGGGGTGCGGATTCCTCCGCAGCCGCTCTTGGCGTAGCGCAGACGGAGTTGGCCTCTTCCCGTGCCGAGCTGCTTCTTCTTTGACAGAGGGTTGGTGGTGCCGAGGCTGTCGCATGGCAGAACGAGGACGAGATCCGTCAACGGAGGATCCTGGAGCACGAGCACGCCCCCATGCTTCGAACACTCAGGGAACGGGCTAACACGGCCCTGGGCAACATTTGCGAGGCCGCCGCCGAGGTGCCGCATGAGACCAACTACGCCGGCAACCTCCAGTATTACACTGACGTGGTGACGCTTCTCGAGAACCACTCTGAGAGGTCTCGTTGGCTTGTCGAGGAGAGGAGCCGAGCCTTGCTCGGGCGTGCCTTTTCCCGTGTCTTCAGTTACCTACAGGACAGGGACCCCCACTTTGATTTTGACTCCGCCATCGCACCCGTGCCCATAGCCATCCGGGGTGACCTGGCGCAATGGGTGGATGACAACATGGATGCCCTCGTCAGGGCCTTCGCATCTGATGACGATGGAGTGATCGTGGCCGCCGATGAAGGCGGCATTGTGGATGAGCCTGGCGCTGACGGAGGTGTTGGTGGTGGTGGTGATGATGTCAGTGACGCCAGTGACGCCTCTGGAGGTGCCCAGAAGACGCGGCGAGTGATATGTCCGACTGATTGCATGTCACCGCTGTTTACCCTGCATGAAGAAGGTTCGGGCTTGGCCCTGAAGATTGTAAGAGCATTTTGGGAGGGGAAGCCCCTCATGTAAAGGTTTGCGATCGATATCCTTGTAAGCTCTGTGTGTGAGCTTAGCTATGGGCCCGGTGATGGGTCAGCTGACCTATTTACCTTTTGACCCCGATGAGTCCCGAGCAGGCCTGTGGGGGCCGCGACGCCTCGAGTGTCTTCTGGGTGATCCCATTGATCCTGCGATGAGAGCCTCCGGAGAGGGAGTGGCAACAGCGGTCCAGATTGTAGACGTGCTTGGCCTGGCCTGGCTCGCGAGGGACTCGCGAGGGGAGGCAACTGACGCTAACTTTGGACGGAAAGCCGAAACCAGAACACGAGAGATTGCTCGAACGAGACTAAACACCCCTTCCTCAGACACACGCAAGTCTCAAGCTCAAATCCAACTTAAATTCAAATCGAAGAAACTTGTCAACAGAGGAAAAGGCAAAAAGCAAAAAGCCACGTCCGGCACCTAGTCCAGTCTTCGACGTCTTCTCACCAGCGCGGAGCTAAGTGCTGCCACTGGGCGTGGGCGGGAGCCCCCGAGGCCTGAGGGCGGCTCTCCGGAGACTCCGGGGCATGTACAGCCCCACTCATTATTATGTGAGAGTGTCACGGGATGGCGAGCTTCACAGGCACTGGGCCTTCTTCACATGTACCGGCCTTGCTTCATATCGCCAGATGAGGGGCCCGCCTTGCGCCACACTCTACCGCCATTGACGGTGGCCGGAGACCAAGGATGACGCCAATGGGGTAGAGCGGTCGCCAGTGGTTCCCCCGACGACCACGAGTCCTCTGCCGGGGGCAGGCCCTGAGGCACCTCCCCGGCAGAGGGCCTACCTCCTGAGAACGCCTTGCATCGAGCGCCGCGGGGATGAACCCGGATCTCGGCCCCTCTCCTGCAGCCCCCGGTGCCCTCCTCCCGAGGGGTAAGAGGCTGCAGCATTGAGGCAGCCATCTGCTGCGGTGACCTGTACCTCCTGCGACCCATGATTAGCATAAGCTTGCTCCTGAGGAATTAGTGGTACCAGATAGTTGCTGCCACCAGCGCGGCCATCGAGGCCCTCTTGGGGCTCCTGAAAGAGCTCAGCTTCTGGTGTCTCCTCGCCCCAGCCTGGCCCTAGGAACGAGCCATGGTCTTCTTCCAGTGCGCACTCTCGATCCACCATGTGGGGCATATAGGCTTCTAGGGCCACCGCCCCGCGGTTCTCGCCGTAGTGCCCCATATGCCACGCAGTCCGTCCTGGAGCGTTGTCTTGAGGGTGATGGCGTGGTGGTCCGCCGAGGCCGAAGGTCGCGGTGTGCACTTCTTCACCAGCCAGAGATGGGGCCGGCGCGACTTGGCGCCCGGTGCTGACGGCCGGGTTGGCGCTGAGTGGGTCCTAGAGTCCGCTCGGAGTTGCGTGGGCACGTATGGGGCCGCCATACAGCCCGCCCTGGATCTGGGGTGGCAGCTGGACGGAGAAAGGAGGTGCTCCCGAGGCGGCGACGTCTAGGAGCTCGGCTACTCGCACTAGCAACACGTCGCGGCCGCCCTCCAGCAGCCGGCACCATAGCAGCTCTCGGGCCACCGTGAGCGCGGCCCTGGAGTTCGCCTGCTCCCGTCAGGTGTGCGGTGCTGTGGCCGCGACGTGGTTCGAAGCTCTTGCTGCTGACCGCACCTGTCATGGTGTAAGGGCAGGCGGCGTTTGGCCGCGTCGCCCGCGCCCCGCAGCGCCCTGCGGAGTGCGAGCTGCCTGAGGCGCAAGGTTGAGGTCGCCCTGGGCCGGCGACACGGCGTGGGCGGGCAACACCGCCTAGCGGTCGGTGTTGGCAGTTGGGTCGCTTGACATCAGAACGGCGAGGCGATGAAACGCGAGGCGGCAGAAGAAGGATTCCGGCGCACCCCTACCTGGCGCGCCAAATGTCAGATTTCGGGTTCCGGCAGACCCTTGAGGTTCGGACTCTGGGGTGTGCACGAAGATCTTTCCCCTACCAGCTCACGTCTCGAAATCTCGCAAAGGATCTAGGCTAGAAAGAAGAACACACAAGGGACACGAGATTTATACTGGTTCAGGCCACCATTGTGGTGTAATACCCTACTCCAGTGTGTGGTGTGGTGGATTGCCTCAGGGGATGATGATGAACAATATAAAGGGAGAACAGCCTCGCAAGGGCTATTCTTGAGCTGGTGTGCTGAACTGCTTGGATGAGTTTGGTCGCTTCTCGCTAGTCTATGCGCAATCTGGATCCGGTCCCTTTGCCCTGTGGTGGCTAGTCCTATTTATTGAGGGAGGCCCTGGGCCTCTTCCCAAATAATGAGTGGGAAGGGCGCCAACAATTGGCCATTTTGAAGGGGAACATCTAGTACACTTATCCTGACTAAAGTTGGTCTTCGGCTGCCAAAGGCTCTGACGATGATGTTGTCCTGGGCTCCACAATGACCTCCATCCTGCCGTTCTATTGGTCTTGGTCTTGTTGCACCGAAACGGTAACCTTTGCCTGATGCCTTGGCATGTTCTTGCCCCCTTTGCACCAAAGGGGAAACAAGGACACTGCGCAGGCTGGCGCCCGCCTGGCGCCTGCCTAATCTCGATCGTCATGGCTTGCGTCACGGGCTCCTTGCAAGGTGCCCTTGCCTTGATCTCTCCGCCACCTCGCGAGTCTGCCTGATGAGGCTGCTCCTGAGGAAGCTTCTTGTCGTCCACCCCGCGAGGCTTGGCCCCTCGCAAGGGCCTTGAGCTTGAGCTGATGAAGCTGGGCTGCACTGGGCCCCCACTTGAGCCTTGCCGCAGGCCGCAGGCAGGCAAGTCTGGGGACCCCCGTTCCCAGAACACCGACAACAAGCTTATTAAAGGTGATCATATCCTTCGTGTTAAAGATGTTATATTTGACAAGGATAGACTTTGTAGTGCTTACCAAGCAGGGAAAAAAGTTGGAGGAAGTCATCCCGTGAAGAACATCTTGACCACTAGAAGTCCACTCGAGCTACTTCACATGGATCTTTTTGGTCCCAACGCCTACAAGAGTCTCGGTGGTAACTCATTTGTATTGGTCATTGTTGATTATTTTCAAGATTTACGTGGGTGTTCTTTCTTTATGATAAATCACAGGTCCAAAAGATCTTCAAAACTACGCTAGGAAGGCCCAAAATCAATTTGAAGTGAAGATCAAGAAGGTTCGCAGTGACAACGGAACGGAGTTCAAGAACGCCAATGTGGACACCTTTCTTAACGAAGAAGGGATTTCACATGAGTTCTCGGCTATGTACATGCCTGAACAAAATAGAGTTGTTGAGAGGAAGAACTGGACGCTCATCAAAATGGCGAGAACAATGCTTGATGAGTACAAGACGTCAAAACACTTTCGGCCAGAAGCGGTTGAGACAGCTTGCCATGCAACAAATTGTTTATATCTTCACAAGCTACTCGGCAAGATGGCATACAAGCTTCTCACCGGTAACAAACCCTACTTTCGGGTATTCGTCTCAAAGTGCTACATTCTTGATGAGCATCGTTGTTCAAAATTTGCTCCTAAATCTCATGAAGATTTCCTACTCATTTATGGCTCAAACTCTCACACATACTGTGTCTACAACAATTTCACCCGAAAGGTTGAAGAGACGGTAGATGTGAAGTTTGATGAATCTAACGGCTCGCAAGTAGAGCAATTGCCAATTGATGTAGGTGACAAAGATTCTTCGGAAGCAATACAAGACTTGTTTATTGGCAAGATTCGCCCAATGGAGGTGAAGGAGAGTACCTCGACTGTCCAAGTGGAAGCCTCAACTTCACGCCAAGGTGAACCATAAGTTCACTTGGAGGCATCCACAAGTGGGACACATCAAGACAATGGAAACAAGGATGTACAACAAGACGAACCTCGTCGACCTCCTTCTCTACCTCCATGAGAGAACAACAACGCCAATGACAACGAAGAAAGACAAGAAGAAGAACAACACAATGAAGAGGATGTTCCACCCCGACCCAAACAAAAGCTCTCACGAGTTCAAGCAAGAGTCTCAAGAGATCATCCCGTCGAACAAATCTATGATGATATTCAAACCGGGAGAATTACTCACTCTAAAACTCGTTTGGCTAACTTTTGTGAACGTTACTCATTCATTTCTAGTATTGAACCTATGAAGGTTGAAGAATGCTCTTGATGATCCGGATTGGGTGAACGCAATGCATGAAGAGCTACACAATTTCGAAAGGAACCAAGTGTGGACATTGGTTGAAAAGCCCGATGACAAGCACAATGTCATTGGAACCAAATGGGTGTTTCAGAACAAGGAAGATGAAGATGGACAAGTTGTATGCAACAAGGCTCGTCTGGTCGCTCAAGGCTACACTCAAGTCAAAGGTATGGACTATGGTGAGACATATGCCCCCGTTGCTAGATTTGAATCCATTCGCATCTTACTTGCTTATGCCAATCATCATGATATCACATTATATCAAATGGACATTAAAAGTGCTTTTCTTAATGGTGAAATTGAGGAGCAAGTTTATGTTAAACAACCTCCCGTTTTTGTTAATCCCAAGAAACCCGGTCATGTTTACAAACTTCACAAAGCTCTTTATGGTCTGAAACAAGCTCGTAGAGTGTGGTATAAATGCTTGACTAAGTTCCTTATTGAAAAAGGCTTTGAGATTGGTAGAATTGATTCTACACTTTTTACTAAAAAGGTTAATGGTGAATTATTTGTGTGCCAAATTTATGTGGATGATATCATATTTGGTTCGACTAACCCTCATTTTAGTGAAAAGCTTGGAAGGCTAATGTTGGAGAAGTTTGAGATGTCTATGATGAGTGAACTCAAGTTATTTCTTGGTTTGCAAATCAAGCAAACAAAGGAGGGTACCTTTGTTTCTCAAACAAAGTATACCAAGGACTTATTCAAAAAGTTCAACATGCAAGAATGCAATGGTATGAGAACCCCCATGCCTAATAGTGGACATCTTGACTTGACAAAGGATGGTGAACCAGTTGACCAAAAGGCTTACCGCTCTATGATTGGTTCATTGTTATATCTATGTGCCTCCCATCCCAATATTATGCTAAGTGTATGCATGTGTGCATGATATCAAGCGGCCCCCAAAGAATGTCATCTTAAGGTTGTGAAAAGGATAGTGAGATACTTAATTCACACACCAAACTTTGGCATTTGGTATCCTAAGAGGTCTTCTTTTGATCTTGTTGGCTACTCCGATTCGGACTATGCCGGTGACAAGGTTGATAGAAAGTCCACTTCGGGTACTTGGCAATTTCTTGGTAGATCTCTTGTGTCTTGGTCCTCTAAGAAACAAAACTTGGTATCCTTATCCATCGCCGAAGCAGAATACATTGCCACCGGTTCATGCTGTGCTCAATTACTTTGGATGACCCAAACTCTTGAAGATTATGGGATATATGTGAAACATGTTCCATTGCTTTGTAACAATGAAAGTGCTATTAAGATTGCTCATAATCCCATGTAACATTCTCGAACTAGGCATATTGAAGTTCGTCATCATTTCATTCGAGATCATGTTGCTAAGGGAGATATCAATCTTAAACATGTTTGTACCGATAAGCAATTGGCGGATATATTCACAAAACCGCTTGATGAGAAATTATTTTGCCGTTTGATAGGTGAATTGAACATCATTAATTCCTCAAACTTGGAGTGGAAACTCCATTTTGATGCATGCAGGGCATGGGCCTTTCTACGACTAATCCTTGATACTTCTCTTATGATGATGATCATATGTCTTGGATATACTTGTACTCTTGCATGCTACCTAACCCTTGTAGGTACTTGGATAGGCCCGATTTTATGAGATTGAAACTCTCTCACAATCTAAGCAATCTCTACATGACCAAGTCTCTACAATATGGTGGTTGAAGACAAGGAAGCATGATTCGCTCAATATATCCTTTGACAATTTCTATATATCAAATTTCATGATTATCAACTTGGATACACAAGTGCTCTTCCTTGCAAAACTAACCCATGTAGGAAGATGAACTCAAACTACAAGCGGTGATCCCAACTCTTGATGAACTACATCAACCTTGAGCATCCTACACAAGTTCACCTACATGATCAAGATCAACACCACCACCAAGGTATGTCATTCCATCTTAGAGAACCTTTACCACAAGACATGGGTCAAAGCAGCTCAACAAGATGTGAATACATCAAAATGCTTAAACGAAAAATGGCAACCCCATTTTTAGCTTAAACAATGAGTATGACCTATGATCAAGTGTCTTCACTTGACTCCTAAGTCAATATACTCTAATATAGGTGACTTTGCCACTGACCAATTCTAGATGAAGTTCTCTAGTGTTTCTCTATTTCTTGCATTTGTCTCTTACATGCTTGTTTCCCCTTTCAAAAAAAACTTCATCTATATTTCATTTCTTTTCTCTATTATTTTTTGCATTTGATTCATTGCAAATCCTTTAGTTAATTCCCTGTAAATCTTTGTGAGATCCTATTTGCCTAGTGAACTGAGATGACAATATATTTCTCTGTGTTGAACTCGGCCTCACCGACCTTTTCTTTTCGGCCAGAATGAAACAACTCGGTCTCACCGAAGAAGAAGACTCAGTGTTACCGATTTCACAACTATGGAAACATTTTCCATTTGCATCATGCATATCTGATCCAGCTCCACTCGATGATTATTATCCTCTACCTGCATCACAACCTACATGTTGCTCTATCATGTGACTCAAGGACCAAACCTATTTGACTTATGCTCCAGAAGATCCCCTCTTGGAAATTGATGTCAAAGGGGGAGAGAGAGATCACATCAAAGCCTAATCACATCAAAGGGAGAGAAAGACTTCTTAATCTTCCTAGATGCTTGGTATTCAAAGAGGAGAGAAGCCACATGTCTTTAAGAGGGGAAATACATGTTAGTAGAAGATGTTTCTTTCTGTCTTTTGCTCTGTTTTTTTATTTGTTCTGATTTTCTATTACCCTATGTTCTCCCATTATCCAATATCAGATTTAGGGGAAGAAAGACATCTAAGGGAATCGGAATTCATTGCATATCTTTATCCTTGGGGACATGTGTATATCCAACTAGAGTACTAAGTCCTCACTCTCTGCATGTCATCCCAGTCTTGGTATTCTTGTGGTTTATTGTTCTTGCTCTGTTTAGTAGATGTTCCTATGTTACCTAACCTTGTTTTCTCGGGATCATCTCTTCCGAAGTTAGCTCAAGACCACAAGTTAAGTAATGCATCACACTCATGTGCATGAGGATCTCTTGTTGTTGTACATATTATTTGCAAGAAGGACTCATGAACATGTAGGTATATTTTCTGCATTTCACATCATTTTCTCTGATGCATATAGCCAAGATACACATAACTCATTGCTTGTTCTGACAAGTTTATGCATTCACACACATTTATAATCTATCTTCACATGACTGCATACATGTAGGGGGACTTAATGCATGTTGCATGTTCTTCCAAAGCTTTACTTGGTATACTTCATATCTTTATCTAAAGCTTTGATGTATGTTGTCATCAATAACCAAAAAGGGGGAGATTGAAAGCACAAGTGCTCCCTGGGTGATTTTGGTAATTAATGTCAACATATCTCTTGTTGGACTAATACTTCTATCTAGTATATTTCAGATGAGTTCAACATTGGAGTGGCAGGACAAGAGGATGTGGAACCCCTTCAAGATGCTAAGGACAAACATTGGCAAAAGCTCAAGGGTCTTCATTTTATATTTTAGTGATCCAAGATCACATTGATTCCATAGGAAAAGCCAATACTATTAAAAGGGGATGAGGTGTTTCTTAATGGCTTGCTTGCTCAAAGTGCTTAGTGATATGCTCCAAAAGCCCTCAACCACTTTCTCATTTCCACATATGTCCTAAACCTAAAGTCAAACTCGGCCCCGCCAATTTGATCTATCCGGCGCCATCGAGTTCACTTGACATAGCCACTGCCAGAAACCCAAATCAATTTGTTCTAACCGATGGGATCTCGGTCTCACTGAGATGGCCTTGCAAACTCTCTATTACCTATTGCAGTTATTTCGGTCTCACCGAGATAAGCAGTCGGTCCCACCGAGTTTGCTTGACCAAGTCTCTGTTTGCTTATTGCTAAAATCGGTCCTACCAAGTTCACGCAATCGGTCTCACCGAGATGAGGTTTTGCCCTAACCCTAGCACATCGGTCTCACCGAGTTGACCTTGTCGGTCCCACCGAAAAGCCTAACATTCACATTTTGAACCAAGTCGGTCTCATCGAGTTTCACTATTCGGTCCCACCGAGTTTGGTAAATTGTGTGTAACAGTTAAATTTTGTGTGGAGGATATATATACCCCTCCACCCCCTTCTCCATTTGAAAGAGAGCCATCAGAATGTTCCTACACTTCCACTACTCATTTTTGAGAGAGAACCACCTACTCATGTGTTTAGACCAAGACATTCCAATCCAACCACAAGAATCATGATATCTAGCCTTCCCCAAGTTGCTTTCCACTCAAATCATCTTTCCACCATATCCAAGTCTGTGTGTGTGAGAGAGAGAGAGAGTTGAGTGTTGGGGAGTCTATCATTTGAAGCACAAGAGCAAGGAGTTCATCATCAACACACCATCTATTACCTTTTGGAGAGTGGTGTCTCCTAGATTGGTTAGGTGTCACTTGGGAGCCTCCGTTAAGATTGTGGAGTTGAACCAAGGAGTTTGTAAGGGCAAGGAGATCGCCTACTTCGTGAAGATCTACCCAAGTGAGGCAAGTCCTTCGTGGGTGATGACCATGGTGGGATAGACAAGGTTGCTTCTTCATGGACCCTTCGTGGGTGGAGCCCTCCGTGGACTCACGCAACCATTACCCTTCATGGGTTGAAGTCTCCACCAACGTGGATGTATGATAGCACAACCTATCGGAACCACGCAAAAAATCTCCGTGTCTCCAATTGCGTTTGCACACTCTAGTCCCATCCCTTTAATTTCTTGCAAATTGCATGCTTTACTTTCCGCTGCTCATATACTCTTGCCATGCTTGCTTGAATTGTATTGTGAATGTTTGAAATTGTGCTAACTTCCAACCTCAACTTGAAAAACTTAAAAACTACTAGCTTTACTTGTTGAGGGTCTAATCCCCCCCCCTCTAGACACCCCTTCTCGATCCTTTCACTTTCCTAATTTGATATGTGGGTGGACCGGTGCTTAGGTGTTGTTCTGAATTGAACAAACCTCCTACTTATGATTAACCCCCTCGTAAGCTTCTGCAACTATGAGAAAAGTATTAAGAATAAATTCTAACCATAGCATTAAACTTTTGGATCCAAATCAGTCCCTTACGGAATAGCACATAAACTAGGGTTTAAGCTTCTGTCACTTTTGCAACCCACCACCGAATAACTACTCCAAAATGCATTCCCTTAGGCCCAATTATGGTGAAGTGTCATGTAGTCGACGTCCACATGACACCACTAAGGGCATCACAAAATACATACTATCAAAATATCGAACACATATAAAATTCACATGATTACTTGCAACAAGATTTCTCCTGTGACCTCTAGAACAAAAGTAACTACTCACAAATGATAATCATGCTCAAGATCAGAGGGGTACTAAATAGCATAATGGATCTGAACATATAATCTTCCACCAAATAAACCACATAGTAATCAACTACAAGATGTAATCAACACTATTAGTCACCCACAAGCACCAATCTATAGTTCCGGTACAAAGATTGAACACAAGAGATGAACTAGGGTTTGAGAGGAGATGGTGTTGTTGAAGATGTTGATGGAGATTGCCCTCCCCAAGAAGGGAGACTTGGTGGTGGTGATGATGAAGATGATTTCCCCCTCCAGGAGGGAAGTTCCCCCAGAGGAATTGCTCCGCCGAAGGGCAAAAGTGCTCCTGCCCAAGTTCCGCCTCGAGACGGCGGAGCTTTATCCCGAAAGTCCTCTTTTTTTCTTGGTCAAAATGACTAAATACTAGAAGAGGGCCACTGGAGGTCGGCTGGGTTGAGGACAACCCACCAGGGCGCGCATGGGAGCCCGCCCTGGTGTCTTGTGCACCCTTCTCGGGTAGTTATTTGCTATAGTATTTCTTATTTATTCCATAAAATTCCTCATGAGGTTTCAGCTCATTTGGAGTTGTGCAAAATAGGTAGTCTGGCGTAGCTTTTTCAGGTCCAGATTTCCAGCTGCTGGAATTCTCCCTCTTTGTGTGAACCTTGCAAATTATGAGAGAAAAGGCATTAGAATTACTCCAAAAAGCATTATATGCATAAAAATAGTATAAATAACAGTAGGTAAACATGATGCAAAATGGACGTATCAACTCCCCCAATCTTATACCTCGCTTTTCCTCAAGCGAAAACCGAAATCGAAAAACATGTCCACATGCTTAGAGAGAGAGGTGTCGATAAAAACAAAATACGGACATAGAGGCATCATGTAAATTATTATAACAACAACAAACTTCAACATAAAACTTTTATCTTAGACTTCTCATGAACAAGTAACAATTCATCACAACATCGAAGTATAAAGCATAAACTCTATTGAAAACCAACAAACTGTGTTCTCAGTCAACTTTGCAACTACAATTCATCATCTTTTTAGGAAGAGTCACGTATCGGAGCCTTTTTGGCAAGTCCACATACTCAACCATCATATAGTCTTCCATGATTGCTAACGCTCACCGCATACACATGAGCAAAACATTTCAAACAAACACATAGAAAGACAGGGGCTTATGGTATTGCCTCCCAACATACTCACCTCGAGAGTGATGTCAACAATAATAACTCATGCTACCCATATCCAACTGGATATATGTGCCCAAATCTTTCCTCACCACATGATGCTTGCCAAAAGAGAAAAATAAAAATGAATAGAGAGAAAAACTTTGACACTTGCATGAAAGTAAATACATAAAAGTAAAACATAGGCCCTTCGCAGAGGGAAGCAGAGGTTGACATGCGCTTTTTGGTTGTATGCTCAATCTCTTAGTCCAAAAGAACATCACGTTATATTGGCCCTTGTCATAGCAACCTTTATTATGCAGTCTGTCGCTTTTATTCTTTGCCATCACAAGTTCGTACAACACTCAA
Organism: Triticum aestivum; assembly: GCF_018294505.1. Taxonomy (NCBI): domain Eukaryota; kingdom Viridiplantae; phylum Streptophyta; class Magnoliopsida; order Poales; family Poaceae; genus Triticum; species Triticum aestivum. The sequence goes on from NC_057798.1 coordinate 444,499,535, forward strand.
TTTTCTCTTACACTAAATGATCTAACACTTTTAGAAGAAATTTTTATTGCCTTATTGCACCGATGACAACTTACTTGAAGGATCTTACTCAATCCTTAGGTAGGTATGGTGGACTCTGGAAAGTAAGATTTAGGTTTAAGGGTTTTTGGATGCACAAGTAGTATCTCTACTTGGTGCAGAATTTTTGGCTAGCAAAGATGGGGGCAAGCACCACATGTTGAAGGATCTATGAAAATATAACTCCTATGTGAATATGAACAAACATAAATCATTATGTTGTCTTCCTTGTCCAATGTCAACAATTTTGGCATATAATATTTTGATGGGGGCTCACAATCACATAAGATTTCCAAGATAGTTTATTTGCATGTGAATCTTCTCTTCCCTTATTAATTTTTTCATGAATTGCATCATTGACCAATGCTATGTTTGTCAATCTCCAATAAAATTCTCTACTTATACTTTTCCTTATGTGGTGTCATTACTTACCATAACATTAGCATATGATATTTTAAATTTATTTTTTTCTTTTTATTTAAACAAGAAAGTAAAGAAAGCAAAACTCAAACTAAACTTTATTATATATCTCGCACACGATTATAAGGATAGATCACTAAGCAAACTTTCAAAAGAAAGGATCGAACTTAACTTTTATTCATCTAAAGCAAAAGATAACTATGGATTGAACTAAGATAACTAAAGGCAAAAGATAGTGGAGGTGATACGATACCGGGGCACCTCCCCCAATATTGGCACAAGCCAAGGGGCATGCCCATACCTGATACTCAAATTTCTTTGGTTGATGAAAAAGGAGGTGGTGTTGATGTGGTGGGTTTATCTTTCTTCATTAGCTTACGCTTGAGGATGGAATTCTCCTCCTTCAATTCACCGATCTCCCGCTCAAGTTCCAGTACCTTTTTGCATAGGTCTTGCTTGTTTTCCTGCAAAAGACGAAAGGGGATAAACTGGATCTTAGGATTCTTTGCTTTGTTGGGGAGACTTGACTTCTTAAATTCAACATGCATGTCCCCAAGTTGGGGCAATGGGGCTTCATCTTCGTCTAAGCTCTCCTCCTCCCTCTTAGGATCATAGTCTTCTTCTTCCTCGAAGTCCAGCTATAGTGCTCCACATCCCCATAGACCTTGGGGTTTGCGATATAATCGACAACATAGCTCTCACCCTCCGAGTCTTGGGATGACATAATTTCAGATCTGTCAAGAAAACGGCAAGAAAAGAAAACAGAAGATTTCTCCGTGATACGGAGGTCAATGGGTTCAGGGGTATATAAAGATTTTTTTTATATTGGGAAACAAGCAACCGGAAGAAAACAGAGTACGAAAGGTACCCAAGGTGGGCACAACCCACCTGGGCGCACCTGGCAAGCCAGGCGCGCCATGGTGTCTTGTGCCCACCTGGTGTGCCTTGCTGGTTGTTTCTTATTTTCCTAATTTTTGTTATATTCCAAAACAGACAGAAAATATGTTTGCAGATTTTTTGGAGTCCGTTTACTTACCGTATCATGTACCTCCTCTTTTTCACGATTCTGGAGTGTTCCCGAAGGTTTCTTTTATGTGTTCTTCTAGTGTCATAGTTTGGATAATACTTCTTTCAATATTAATGGGCATACCTGAGATATAATGTTTTATTCATTGCCCATTAACAACCTTCGGGTTAGTACCTTTGGCATTATTTATTTTGATAGCTCCAGATCAATAAACCTCCTCTATAACATAGGGTCCTTCCCACTTGGAGAGGAGTTTTCCTGCAAAGAATCTGAAAAGAGAGTTGTACAAAAGAACATATTCTTCGACATTGAACTCACGCCTCTGGATTCTTTTATCATGCCATCTTTTAACTTTTTCTTTAAATAACTTGGCATTTTCATAAGCCTGGGTTCTCCATTCATCTAACGGGGTAATATCAAATAACCTCTTTTCACCAGCGAGTTTGAAATCATAGTTGAGTTCTTTAATTTCCCAATATGCTTTAGTTCTAACTCAAGAGACAAATGGAAAGCTTTTCCATAAACCATTTTATAAGGAGACATACCCATAGGATTTTTATATGTTGTTCTATAAGCCCAACGTGCATCATCTAACTTCTTAGACCCTATTGACAGTCTTTTGTAAAATTAATTTCATTTCTCTATTGTTAAGTTCAATCTGACCACTAGACTGAGGATGATTAGGTGACGCGATTATATGCTTAACATCATACTTGGCAAGCATTTTACGGAAAGCACAATGAATAAAGTGTGAACCACCATCAGTCATTAAATATCTAGGGACTCTAAACCTTGGGAAAATTACTTCCTTAAGCATCTTAATAGAGGTGTTGTGATCAGCACTACTAGTTGGAATAGCTTCTACCCACTCAGTAACACAATCAACAGCAAACGAAATATAAGTATACCCATTAGAGGAAGGAAAAGGTCCCATGAAATCAAATCCCCAAACATCAAATGGTTCAACAGCAAGTGAATAATTCATAGGATTTCTTGACGCTTATGAATGATACCTATTCTTTGACATTTATCACAAGATAAAACAAATTTACGAGCATCCTTGAAGAGAGTAGGCCAATAAAACCCAGATTGCAATACCTTGTGAGCAGTTATGTCTCCCGCATGATGTCCTCCATAAACTTCGGAGTGACATTTCCATAGGATTTGTCCTTGTTCATGCTCAGGTACACAACGTCTAATAATACCATTTACTCCTTCTTTATAAAGATGTGGGTCATCCCAAAAGTAGTGTCTTAAATCATAGAAGAATTTTTTCTTTTGTTGGTATGTAAAGCTAGGGGAATGTATTTAGCAACAATATAATTAGCATAGTCAGCATACCAAGGGGTAGTATTAGAAACATTTATTGCAGCTAATTACTCATTAGGAAAACTATCAATAATAGGTTGTGGGTCATCAAGAACATTTTCAAGCCTAGACAAGTTATTAGCCACGGGGTTCTCAACTCCTTTTCTATCAATAATATGCAAATTAAATTCTTGTAGCAAGAGAACCCATCGAATAAGCCTAGGTTTGGCATCTTTATTTTCCATAAGAAATTTTATAGCAGCATGATCGGTGTGAACAATTACTTTTGAATCTACAATATAGGATCTAAATTTATCACAAGCAAACACAACTACTAAAAATTCTTTTTCAGTAGTAGCATAATTTCTTTGTGCATTGTCTAGAGTTTTACTAGCATAATGAATAACATTCAGTGTCTTATCAACTCTTTGTCCTAGAACAGCACCAACAGCATAATCACTAGCACATAATTTCAAAAGGCAAGTTCCAGTCAGGTGGTTGAACAATAGGTGCAGAAATTAAGGTTTTCTTGAGTGTTTCGAAGGCTTCTAAACAATCATCATCAAAAACAAAAGGAATATCCTTTTGCAAAAGATTTGTAAGAGGCCTAGAAATTTTAGAAAAGTCTTTGATAAATCTCCTATAGAAACCAGCATGACCAAGGAAACTACGAATACCTTTAGTATCTTTAGGACATGGCATTTTCTCAATTGCATCAACCTTATCTTTGTCCACCTCAATACCTCTTTCAAAAATTTTATGGCCCAAAACAATACCTTCATTAACCATAAAGTGGCACTTCTCCCAATTCAAGACAAGATTAGTTTTCTCACATCTATGCAAAACTCGATCAAGATTTCTTAAACAATCATCAAAAGACTTCCCATAAACAGAAAAATCATCCATGAAAACCTCAACAATCTTTTCACAAAAATCAGATAATATAGCAGTCATACATCTTTGAAAGGTAGCAGGTGCATTGCATAAAGCAAGGCATATGTCTATAAGCATAAGTTCCAAAAGGACAAGTAAAAGTGGTCTTTTCTTGATCAGGTTAAGAAACAAGTATTTGTGAAAAACTGGAATATCCATCAAGGAAGCAAAAATGCGTGTTCTTAGATAATCTCTTTAGCATTTGATCAATGAAAGGCAGAGGGTAATGATCTTTTCTAGTTGCTTTGTTTAATTTTCTAAAATAAATTACCATTCTATAGCCTGTAATAATTCTTTGTGGAATAAGTTCATTCTTATCATTAGGAACAACAGTAATACCTCCTTTCTTAGGGACACAATGGACATGACTTACCATCTACTATAGGATAGATTATACCTGCTTCCAGAAGTTTTAGTATTTTCGTCCTTACCACTTCTTTCATCTCCGGATTCAACCGACCTTGGTGATCAACAATGGGTTTAGCATCAGGTTCCATATTAATTTTGTGCTGACATAAATTGGGATTAATGCCCTTAAGATCATCAAGAGTACATCCAATAGCAGCTCGGTGCTTCCTTAGAACTTTCAATAATCTTTGTTTTTCATGTTCTGAAAGGTTAGCACTAACAATAACAGGATATATCTTCTTCTCATCAAAATAAGCATAACTAAAAGTGTCTGGCAATTGTTTTAATTCAAACACAGGATCACCTTTAGGTGGAGGAGGACCTCCTAGAGTTTCAATAGGCAAATTGTGTTTAAGAAGAGGTTGTTGTTCGAACAAAGTTCTATCTATTTCATTTCTTTCGTGCATATGCAAATCATTTTCATGGTCTAGAAGATATTGTTCTAAAGGATCAGTAGGAGGCACAGCAATAGAAGCAAGACCAACTATTTCATCCTTACTAGGCAATTATTTCTTATGATGCTTTCTACTAAACTTGGAAAAATTAAACTCATGAGACTCATCACTAAAACTAACACCGGCAGTTTGTTTCTCACAGTCTATTTTAGCATTAAGGATGTTCAAGAAAGGTCTACCAAAGATAATGGGACAAAAGCCATCCTGTGGGGAACCAAGAACAAGAAAATCAGTAGGGTATTTTATTTTCCCACACAAGACTTCAACATCTCTGACAATTCCAAGTGGTGTGATGCTGTCTCTATTAGCAAGTTTAATAGTAACATCTATATCTTCTATCTCAACGGGTGCTATGTCATTCATAATTTCTTGATATAAAGTAAAAGGAATAGAAGTCACGCTAGCACCTATGTCGGATAAACCATGATAACAGTGATCTCCTATTTTAACTAAGACAATGGGCATGCCAACAACGGGTCTATGTTTATCTTTCCCGTTGGGTTTGGCAATTCTAGCAGCTTCACCAACGAAGTAAATAACATGCCCATCAACATTATCGACCAAGAGATCTTTAACCATAGCAACACTAGGTTCTACCTTGATTTGTTTAGCTCGTTTAGGTATTCTGATATAACTTTTATTGACCACTATTGAAACTTTAGCATGTTCCTTTATCCTAACAAGGAAAGGTGGTTTTTCAATATAAGCAGTAGGAACAACTGGATCAACATTATAAACGATAGTTTCTTCTTTAGCAATCACCGGTACTTTAATTTCTTCTTTGATAGGTGGGTGATATTTAAACCACTTCTCCTTAGGGAGATCAACATGAGTAGCAAAAGATTCACATAAGGAGGCTACTATCTTAGAGTCTAGTCCATATTTAGTGCTAAACTTTTGAAAAGCATCGATATTCATAAAAGATTTAACACAATCAAACTCAAGCTTAATACCTAACTCTTTACCTTCGTCGAGTTCCCAATCTTCAGAGTTGTGTTTAATTCTTTCTAAAAGATCCCACCAGAATTCAATAGTCTTCTTCATAAAGGAACAAGTACAAGAGGTATCGAGCATGGATCTATCATTATGAGAAAGTCGAGCATAAATTTTTTGAATAATAATTTCTCTTAAGAGCTCATGATTGGGGCATGAATATAACATTGACTTAAGCCTTCCCCAAGCTAGAGTGATACTTTCTCCTTCACGAGGCCAAAAATTATATATATAATTCCGATCATGATGAACTAGATGCATAGGATAAAATTTTTGGTGAAATTCCAATTTCAATCGATTCCAATTCCAAGATCCAATATCATCGCATAGCCTATACCATGTCAATGCTTTTCCCTTCAAAGATAAAGGGAAAACCTTCTTCTTAGCTTCATCTCCGGGTAAACCTGCAAGCTTAACCAATCCACAAATTTCATCCACATATATTAAGTGCATATCAGGATGTTCGGTTCCATCTCCTGCATAAGGATTAGCTAGCAGTTGTTCTATCATACCTGAAGGAATTTCATATTCAATATTTTCAGTAGGTGTAGTAGGTTGAGGGGTAACTAATTGTGGATTCGGTCGAGGTGAAGATACCCCGAACAAACCCCTCAAAGGATTGTTCTCCATAGTAACAAGTGACAATAAATTTCAGCACGTAGTAATATTTTTTCCTTACCGACTTCCACTTACCAAGAGTGCTTCACTCCCCGGCAATGGGGCAGGTAAGAGCCTTGATGACCCACAAGTATAGTGGATCAATCATAGTCCTTTCGATAAGTAAGAGTGTCGAACCCAACGAGGAGCAGAAGGAAATGACAAGCGGTTTTTAGCAAGGTAATGTCTGCAAGCACTGAAATTATAAGTAATGAGTAGTTTGATAGCAATGTAATTTGTAACAAGAAAGTAACGGTAACAGTAACAAAAGTGCAGCAAGGTAGACCAATCATTTTGAGGCAAAGGACAGGCCAAAACGGTCTCTTATGATAAGCAAAGTGTTCTTGAGGGTACACAGGAATTTCATCTAGTCACTTTCATCATGTTGGTTTGATTTGTGTTCGCTACTTTGATAATTTGATATGTGGGTGGACTGGTGCTTATGTGCTTTTATTACTTGAACAAACCTCCTAATTATCATTAACCCCCTCGCAAGCATCCACAACTACGAGAAAAGTATTAAGAATAAATTCTAACCATAGCACTATACTTCTGGATCCAAATCAGTCCCTTACGGAATAGCGCATACACTAGGGTTTAAGCTTCTGTCACTCTCGCAACCCATCATCTAATAACTACTCCACAATGCATTCTCTTAGGCCCAAGTATGGTGAAGTATCATGTAGTCGACGTTCACATGACACCACTAAGGGAATCACAACATACATACAATCAAAATATCGAACACATATAAAATTCACATGATTACTTGCAACAAGGTTTCTCCCGTGACCTCAAGAACAAAAGTAACTACTCATAAATTATAATCATGATCAAGATCAGAGAGGTATTAAATAGCATAATGGATCTGACATATAATCTTCCACCAAATAAACCATATAGTAATCAACTACAAGATATAATCAACACTACTAGTCACCCACAAGCACCAATCTATAGTTCCGGTACAAAGATTGAACACAAGAGATGAACTAGGGTTTGGGAGGAGATGGTGTAGTTGAAGATGTTGATGGATATTGCCCTCCCCAAGATGGAGAGTTGTTGGTGATGATGATGACGATGATTTCCCCCTCTGGGAGGGAAGTTCCCCCCGGCAAAATCGCTCCGTTGGAGGGCAAAAGTGCACCTGCCCAAGTTCCGCCTCGAGACGGCGGCGCTTCGTCTCGAAAGTCCTCTCTTTTTTTCTAGGTCAAAATGACTTAAATACCATAAGAGGGGCACCGGAGGTGGGCTGGGCTGAGCACAACCCACCAGGGCGCGCCCTCGTCTCTTGTGCTCACCAGGTGGCCCCCCTTAGGTAGTTATTTGCTCCAGTATTTCTTAGTTATTCCATAAAAATTCCTCGTGAAGTTTCAACTCATTTGGAGTTGTGCAGAATAGGTAGCCTGACGTAGCTTTTTCAGGTCCAGATTTCTAGGTGACAGAATTCTCCCTCTTTGTGTGAACCTTGCAAATTATGAGATGGCATTAGAATTACTCCAAAAAGCATTATTATGCATAAAAACAATATAAATAACAGTAGGTAAACATGATACAAAATGGACGTGTCAGCGTTGCGGGGGACGTGGTCGACGCATGCGCCGTTGTTATGGCCTCCCCTGCGGCCGGAGCAGGAGCTGGAGGCACTAACGAAGGACTGCATCAGCAACATCCCAGCGGCCACGCTCCACAAGGTATGGAGAAGAGATTATTCCGTCTGCACCCCTCCACCCATCCGAAGGGCACAGCCGCAGTGGTGGGGCTCATTCTGGGGCGAATCGCAACTCTCCGGCCGCTCCCACTGCGGGCGCGACCGCAGGGCATGCACCACCCCCGGAGCGGGCTGACCCAACTTCTATGCCCAACGGAGCCACTCGCCCTCAAACGCCCGCACCTCGCAACCACGCCATCCAAGCGGCTGGTTCACAACAACGAGGGCACGGCGCGGTTGTGGGGACCCCGACTCGCAAGTCGTGATCACCGAATGCACGTGTACAGTGATCCCAGAGATCAATGCTCACTGAACACACAGAAGCTGAATAACAAGAGTCTTACATCCATACATACCGTCTTACACAAATAGTGACCAACATGGTCAAGTCTTACATCGATAAAGCCTTAAGGGCTGAACATCAAATGAAACATAGCAGCGGAAAACGTCGTCGATAAGTAGAACCCATGCCATCTGCCTTAACCCTACAGGCATTCTGACTGGGAAAACGCCCTAGTTCGCATGATCGCCTCCAAAGAACTCTTCTCCGAACTCCGGTTCTTCCATGCCTGGTTAATTAAATAACCAGTGGCAAGCCAATGAGTACTTTGAATGTACTCGCAAGCAACCCATGATTTGGTTCAAGGTACAGTAATGCATAACATAGGTAAAGTTTTGCATAAAGCTAGTTTTGAGTGCAATGACATGTTCAACATCCTATAAAGCATGCATCAAGAGAATTCAAGTATCCATAAGAACTGGTCACAGATATCAACATAAATAGAAAGGGGCACCAACCCATTTATCATAAACAGAGAGGGCACCAACCCATCTCAATCGTGTCAAGTCCTCTGACTTGATCCAAGACAACACCATCATCTCACACACACCGGGTTTGGAAACAAGTGGACGTAGCCCAAGAGCGGTTACCCAACTGTCCTTGACCGTGGACACGGCTATTCGAATAGTTTTACACTCTGCAGAGGTTGCACACTTTACCCACTAGATCCGGGGAACTTCCGTGTCATCCACGACCCGCGGTACCTCAAGTACCCGGGGTAAGCACCCGATCACTACCTTTCCCTAGACGACACTAACATGGAGTCCACTCGATTGGTAGTAACCCCCGTGCCGAACATTTCACATCATAAAGTTGTGGAGCCTCGCTCCCATTTTCATCATATACCACAAGCACGGGGTACCAACGGTGTGTCCGGTGCCCTGTGAAAACAGTCATGGCCGCCCTACCTGGCACGACCCCGTCCCAAGAGAGAGCACCAACTCTCCCCCATCACTAGTAATGCGGGCTCCAAGCTAGTATCGGTCTAGGTACTCAATAATGCCCTTTCCCATATAAGGGTAGAGTGGTCGCGCATGTAAGGTTGGAATAACGGTCGCAACTCCGACCAATCCGTTTTGAAAACAACACACACCTTCCTTGGCACACCACTTCGTCATCAAGTGGTCACCCATCTCATCATCTCCCTCGGGCATAGGTGGCACCCGACGGGGTTTTCGAAAAGACTTTTGAAATCACATTGCCTCCTTCACCATGCACAAACCCACCCCATTTGCGTAGCATCTACATTTGCATCCTATCTACTCCCACCGGCATAACCCTCATAAGAAGGTAGGGCCATGCACACTACAAGTATCAACGAGGAAGTAATCGTGGTAACCAACCCACGTGGTTCACCATCTCATCATGATTCCGATGCATCGATAATAAAGAGCTAAAAATGACATGCATATAAAGGGGTATCATAGTCATGGTCAAAGGGATGCTTGCCTTGGTTGGCTTGATCTTCAAAGTCTTCAGGCTCTGCTCCTCCTTCTTCCTCAGCTACCTCGTCAAACACGGGATCTAACGTCGCAAGAAAACAACGGGAAAAATAAGACAATAATAAAAATAGAAAAGTCAAAGTGCTCACAAAAATGTCAACTTATTTTTGTAAAATACTAAGAGGAAGGCTAGGAAGGGGACAACTTTTGGTTTTGGTTTTGGAGCAGCAAAATAGGAGTTATGGATTTTCAAAGGCCTATTTAAATGCTAAAAACCACATTTAAATATTTACAGAGAAGAAAAGGTGGTTGGATTTGAGTGAAAGTTGCACCATTAAATAGGTTGCAATATTCTAGGAATTTAGAAATTGGAATCAATGCATTTGGATTAATATTCTGCCCTGTGGAATATTTGGAAATAATACAGAAAAGGAAAAAGAAAAACGGCGCTGTGCCACTGGGCCAGAGAGGCCACAGCAGCAGCAGGCCCAGGGGGGAAACCCAGCCCACGCGGCCGCCACGTCGAAGGCGTAAAGGCTGAATACGCCTTCGGCCGACGGCGGATCGGTGCGCGCGCGCGCGCACGTTTTAAACCTGACGGGTGGATCCCACCCGTCAGGGCGTGTGGCTGACGGGCCGGCCCCACGGCGGCCGTCGTCTACCTCCGGCCAGAGGCGACGGCGAGCTCGCCGGCGGCGGTACAGGGCACGGGAAGGGATGCGGAGACTACCGTCGGACTCAGGGCGAGTCGCGGTTCTGGTGGTGGTGGAGACGGTCGCCGGAGTGGCCTGCTTCGCCGGCGACGAGGTCCCGCGGCGGAGGCGCTTCGGCGTCAGTGGCTCCGGCCGGTTCCGGCTGCAAAACAAGGGGAAACGAGGGGGGAAAGAATCAGTGGCGCCTCGCGGTTCCAGATCGAGAGAGAGCTGGGGCGGAGAAGGCCTGTACCGCGCGGACGCCGACGAGCCGAGGCGGCGGAGCTCGAGCTCGATCTCGAGCTCGGGTGGTTCTGGAGAGGAAGGAGTGGTGCGGGAGGCCGATTGGGTGTGTGGAGGGGCGACAGGGAGGAAGAGAGAGGCTCGGGGGCACCTTATATAGGCTGGCCGCGGTTCACCGTAGGCGTGGCCTACGGGCGCCCACGGGATCGGCTCTGGAGACCGTGGGAGAGGAGTTGGAGCTGTCCACGGCGCTCGTGGGGATGGAGTAGGGCGCCAGTGAGAAGGAGAGAGAGCGGGGGAGGGTTCTGGCGCCCGCGCGTGTGAGGCCGGCCATTGGCCGAGCCGGGCGGCGTCGGGCACGCGCTGCAGGAGGGGAGAGAGAGGGAGAGACAATGGGGACGGCACGGCGGCGTGTCGTAGACGTCGAGACACATCAACTGGCGCGATGGGAAGGCACGAGGCGGTCGGGAGGCGCGGTGTCAACGGTCGGCGCTCTGGCAGGCGCTCCAGAGCGCGACTTTGGCCGGCATCCGCGGGTTTTCCGCGTCGCGCGCGCGTCCTTTTTTGTCTGGAGGCTACAGTGGAAGGGGGCAAAACCTGGAAAGAGCCTGGGATGCTCTGGGGTGCAGAGGGGAGAGAGAGAGGCTGGGAGAGAGAAGGGAAGCTGTTGTCCAGAGAGGACAAACGTGATTCCCTCCTTCCTCCACATTGCTTCCTCGGGTAGAAAAGTGTCTAAGTGACAGAGGGGAGTGAGGAGGGGTTGTGGCAAAAAGATGAACTCAAGGAGATTAGTGAAAGTGGCAAAAATAGGCCTTTTAGTATTCTGCCAGAAGGTGTTTGATGGAGTTTTGGGTAAGCTAATGACTCCCACTGGCCAAGATACTCCAAGGGGTGAAATTTCACATATATTTAGGGCCTTCCACCCATTTTGAGCTTATTTGAACAAAGTTGCCAATGCAACTTTTGCAAACCCTAGAAATGGGCAGAAATGGATTTGTGTAGATCCAGTGGAGTAAATCATTTCTCCTTGATGTACCACTTGGTGTGGTGGCCTTATTTGGTCACATGGTCAGGCTCACCAAAGTTGGGGTCTTGGAGAAAAAGTTGGTAGTGCAAAGTAGTTCAAACTTGATTCTGGTCAGAGAGGGTTTTGAGGCACTTTGACCAAGACTTCCTCTTCTCCAACCTGTGCCATTTGGTCCAGATGCATCATTAGACCAATGAAGCATGTCCACCAAGTTTGAGAACATTTGGACATACTTGGCATTGTAAAGTTGATCAAACTTCAGAATGGACAGAGATAGTTTTGAGGGGTTTTGATGGTGTTATCATGTTCTACAAGTCCTGAGGCTTGGCAAGATCATCTAATATGTCATATGTGACATGATAGAATTTTCCTGGAATTTTTGGAGAATATTTCCTTTGTAAATATTTCAAAAGCTTGAAATATCCAGGAAGGGTTTTAGAGGGATTTGACCAATATTTTGAACATGACCAGGTGTTGAAACTCTTATATATGGACAATATATGTCCTATGAGTTTCCATAAATTTTGTCAAATATTTTTAAAACAATAAAATAATTTTTCCCTATTAAAGACCATTTCTGGCCTTAAGAAAAAGCCTTTAAATAAAATAGTAAAACAATTTTTAAAATTATAGGTTTGTGGTTCCTAGGCATCCTATATCTAATAGGAGTCAAATATATTTTTGGAATGATTTTTACTGCCCTTAATCAAGTACTTGCAGTGCAAACCTCAATTCAGGGGTTTTTGGAAAACTAATTTTAGAAAATACTTTCTGGCCAAATTATTTTTGTAAGAAAATTCTATATAGCACTATTCACCTGGCATGGTCATTGGTCAGGAGCTTGGGGTAAGGAGATGGAATTTAGAGGGTAGAGTAGTTGACTTCAAGAAGCACTTGAAAGAAACACAGAGAGGAAACCAACTCCAAATAAAAGCCAAATAATGCAAAAAAAAAGTTTTTGTTGGTCCAAACTTTCATGCTTTAATAATGAAAATGAAATGTTACAAAATGCAGGGTGTGACAGACCTACCCCCCTTACAAGAATCTCGTCCCTGAGATTCCTAAACTAGGCTTAAAAGAGATATGGAAATTCGGATCTAAGGTAGTCTTCACGCTCCCAAGTTGCTTCTGCTTCAGTGTGGTTGCTCCATTGGACCTTGAAGTACTTGATGGTGCGCCTTCGAGTGCGTCGCTCAGCCTCATCCAGAATGCAGATGGGCCGCTCACGATAAGTCAAATCAGGTTGAAGATCAACGGCTTGGTGATTGACGTCCTTGTAGAGGTCGGGCTTGTCTGGAACTTGGAGACACTTCCGGAGTTGTGACACGTGGAACACGTTGTGCACATCAGAAAGTTCAGGTGGAAGTTCCAACTGGTAAGCCACTTCTCCTCGTCGCTCAGTGATCTTGAAGGGCCCAATGTATCTCGGAGCGAGCTTTCCCTTGACATGAAAGCGCTGGGCTCCTTTGAGAGGGGTGACCCGGAGATAGACATGGTCTCCAACTCGGAAGTTTATGTCTCTGCGACGTGAGTCCGCATAGCTCTTCTGCCTTGACTTGGCAGACTTCAGATGCTCTCGGACAAGCTGGACTTGCTCTTCTGCTTCACGAAGGATATCAGGCCCAAAGACAAGTCCTTCTCCGGCCTCCGACCAGTTGAGAGGTGTACGGCACTTCCGCCCGTATAACACTTCAAATGGTGCCATCTGAAGGCTGGCCTGATAACTGTTGTTGTAAGAGAACTCGGCGAAAGGGAGGCAATCTTCCCACCTAGCTCCATAAGCTAAGACACAGGCTCGGAGCATGTCTTCGAGTATTTGATTCACTCGCTCGGTCTGACCTCCGGTCTGTGGGTGGAAAGCAGTGCTGAAGGACAACTTGGTCCCCATAGCCTCCTGGAATTTCTTCCAAAACCTTGAGGTGAACTGGGTTCCTCGATCTGACACAATCTCCTTGGGAACACCATGAAGGCTCACGATTCGGTTGATGTAGAGACTGGCTAACTGGTTCCCCTTGTAGGTCGTCTTGACGGGAATGAAGTGGGCCACCTTGGTCAAATGGTCAACGATGACCCATATTGAGTCATGTCCCTTGCTTGACCTGGGTAAACCGGTGATGAAGTCCATCCCGACTCTGTCCCACTTCCATTCAGGCACCTTAAGGGGTTGCAACAATCCAGCGGGTCGCTGATGCTCAGCTTTGACTCTCTGGCATACGTCGCATTTTGCAACATAGGTGGCAATCTCCCTTTTCATCCCGTGCCACCAAAATTTTTCCTTCAGGTCTTGATACATCTTGGTGCCTCCAGGGTGGATGGAATATGGGCTGTCATGAGCTTCTTGCAAGATCAGGTTCTTGAGCTCAACCTTGTTGGGCACGCAGATGCGATTCCCAAACCACACAATTCCTTCCTCATCCTCTGAGAATCCTGAGGCTTTGCCTGCCTTGTTCTTCCTCTTGATGCCTTCAATACTCTCATGCCCCTTCTGAGCTTTCTTGATATCATCCATCAAGGTAGGCTTAACTTCGAGGTTGGCCAAGAATCCTGGTGCAACCAGTTCCAATCCGAAGTTTTCAAGTTCTTCATACAAGGCGGGTAGCTTGTGCTTTAGCATAGCATTCAAGGAGCAAGCCTTCCTGCTCAACGCGTCTGCTACCACATTAGCCTTTCCAGGGTGGTATTGAACACTGAGGTCATAATCCTTTATCAACTCCAGCCATCTTCTCTGCCTCATGTTCAATTCCCTCTGAGTGAAAATATACTTCAGACTTTTGTGATCCGTGTATATCTCACATCGCTTCCCCAAGAGGTAATGTCGCCAAGTCTTCAGGGCATGAACCACTGCTGCTAGCTCAAGGTCATGAGTAGCGTAGTTCTCTTCGTGAGGTCGTAGCTGCCTTGAAAGGTAGGCCACGACTCTGCCTTCTTGCATCAGAACACCTCCCAGTCCGATTCTTGACGCATCACAATATATCACAAACTCCTTGTGTATATCTGGTGTGGCCAGAACTGGAGCGGTGGTTAGCCTCTTCTTCAGCTCCTGGAAGCTTTCTTCGCACTTCGGCGTCCATTCGAACTTCTTGTCCTTCTTCAAGAGCTGAGTCATGGGTCGGGCAATGCTCGAAAACCCTTCAACGAACTTGCGGTAATATCCCGCGAGTCCGAGGAAGCTTCTGACTTCCTTCACATTGCTCGGGGATTGCCATTCAGTCACGGCTTCAATCTTAGCAGGGTCGACTGACAATCCTTCTTCAGTTAGAACATGTCCCAGAAATCCAACTTCACGCAGCCAGAATTCACACTTGCTGAACTTGGCATACAGTTGGTGCTCTCGAAGCTTGTCTAGGACCATCCTCAAGTGTTGCTCGTGCTCTTCTTCCGACTTCGAGAAGACAAGAATGTCATCAATGAAGACGACGACGAACTTGTCCAAATATTCCATGAAGACCTTATTCATGAGATACATGAAGTAAGCTGGGGCATTGGTCAACCCAAAGGACATGACCGTGCATTCATACAGGCCATATCTGGTTACGAATGCCGTCTTTGGAATATCTTGGGGTCTGATCTTCAGTTGGTAGTACCCAGATCTGAGGTCGATCTTGGAGAACACCTTGGTCCCATTGAGTTGATCAAACAGATCTTCAATCTTGGGAAGTGGGTACTTGTTCTTGATTGTAACCTCGTTGAGGGAGCGGTAGTCAATGCATAAGCGGATGGTACCGTCCTTCTTTGCCACAAACAGAACAGGTCATCCCCAAGGGGAGGCACTAGGGCGGATAAATCCCTCCCTCAACTGCTCTTCCAGCTGCTTCTTCAATTCTGCTAACTCCTCCGATCCCATTCTATAAGGCTTCTTATAGATGGGTCCCGCTCCGGGTATGAGCTCGATGATGAACTCAATGTCCCGATCAGGAGGCATTCCTGGTAGCTCATCAGGAAAAACATCGGGATACTCGCGTACTACCGGCACTTGCTCCAATCCAACTTCAGTCAGACAGTTGACTTGGTTGGCTTGAGCAGAGGAGGGATTGGAGGCAAACTTAACTTCGACTCCTCGGCCATTGGTCATAGTGACCGTCCGGTTGGCGCAATCAATCAAGCCTTGGTGCTTGCTGAGCCAATCCATTCCCAAGATCACATACAAGCCTTGTGATTTTAGGATGATAAGGTCTGCTAGGAAGTCTACCCCGTTAATGGTAATCTCGACTCCTTTACATCCTATCTTGGCTCTCATCTCTGCTCCGGGGGTTTGTACCACCATAGGGTTATTTAGGGGTGTAGGGGTCATGCCACTTTTTAATGCAAAACTTTGGGTGACAAAAGAATGCGTGGCTCCAGAATCAAACAAAACTGTTGCGGGTGCTGAATTGACAAGGAACGTACCCAGCACGACGTCCGGGTCTTCCTGGGCTTCTTCTGCGGTGACATGATTCACACGACCCCTGCCATTGTTGGGCAAGTTGCGGGGAGCTTGGTTCCTTGGTGGCATTCCACGGCCTTGTCCCGGGTTCTGCGCATTGGGGCGCGGGGCGTCAGGCTTCTTGTTGGGGCAATTCTTGGAGTAATGCCCTGGCTGTCCACATCCGAAACAAGTGACTTGATTGGGGACGACGCCCTTGCCAGCATTGTTATTGGGGTTGTTGTAAGCTGGCCTGGGGTTGGCATACTGCTGAGGTGGATAGTTGGTGCGAGGTGCAGGAGCTCTTGGCTGCTGATAGGCTGGCTTGACCGGGGCTGGCTGCCACGGGCGAGGCTTCTGGTTGCTGGAGCTACCCTTGCTGATCATCTTGCGCTTACGAGTGTCATCCAAGGCACGTCGCTTGTCCTCAAGCATGAGTGCCTTGTTCACCAGATCAGGAAAGGTTGGGCAGTCACACACAACAAGCGAGTACTGCAGAGTCTGGTTAAGGCCTTCCATGAAGCGCTCCCTTTTGGCAGCATCAGTGCTGACATCTTCAGGGGCATACCTTGAGAGAACACTGAACTTCTGCATGTACTCCTTGACAGTGCTACTACCTTGCTTCAGGGCTCGGAACTCACGCTTCTTGATGGCCATGATTCCAGAAGGGATGTGGGCCTTGCGGAATTCCGTCTTGAAGGTGTCCCAAGTGATGTCTTGCTCAACATGCATAGCCTTGAATCCATCCCACCAAGCTCTGGCAGTCCCCCCGAGACAGTGGGCAGCATACGCCACTTTATCACGGTCCTCAGTGCATCCGACTAGTGCCAGCAGATCCTCAATGGTGCGGACCTAGTCGTCTGCATCCAGGGGTTCAGCAGTCTCAATGAAAGTGGGTGGTGCATGCTTCTTGAACTCCACCAGTGTGGAACGTCCAGGGCCGTGCCCCGCCGGCTGGCGGTTGACAGCCTGAGCAATCATCTGGAGGGCTGCAGTGTTGGCTTGGCGCTCCTCTCGAAAGGCTTGGAGAAGCTGAGCCATATCCATGCTTGGAGGAGGTGGTGGTGGTGGAGTCTGTCCTTGGGCTTGGTCCTGGCTGGCTCCGACCTCAGCAGAACCTCCGGCTTCTTGCGGCTGGGTAGGGGTACCAGTACGTGTTACAACAGGCATCCTGTTGGAGCGGTCAAGGTCTCATGATTGGGAACAACAATGAGGGAAAGCAGTAGAGATGGAATGCCTAGCAAGGGGGTGGTGTGACACAAATTAAGTAAAACAAAGGCCAGAAGGGCCAAACTCATGCATTAAAACCAAATGGGGAATGTAGTCGTTTACAAGCTCCCAAAGGGAAAGTACGACTTCATCAAAGCAAGTTGAAAGCAAACACAACCTAACATGGTTTCATAAGAACCATTACAAGGACTCGACTTCGCAAAAGGGGTACACGACCTATCCAACCATAGGCTACGAGCTAGCCTATCCTAGTCCTGAACGGAGTCTAAGTGGTGGAATGCTCGGTCGGGTATTCTGGCTCCTCTGGGTCTTCCTCCTCATCTTCATCTGTCTTGGTCTCTTCATTGCTTGAGGAAGCGGGGGAGTGAAGGAGCTGAACACGGCGCTGCTTTGTTGGTGGCGTCGTGAAGAGGTTGCGGTACTCCTTTGCCGTCATACGGCGTGGCTGAGGTGTTCCCTTGGCAGGTGCGACCTGTGGGGGTCGTCCGCCTCGATAAGCTATTGCGGGCTGTCCAGGGGGTGCTCCATCCTTCTTGATCCTGTCTGCCTTCATCTGAACTATGCGGAGGAGCTCCTTGGTCTCGCGGAGTTCCTTTCGAAGCTCCGTCGACTCCGAGGCCAGGTGCTGTGCCAGACTGTCGGCACACAAGCTGAAGTAGGTCTGGAAGCGGAGAGAAAGTCCCTCGTCCATGGGTGGTGCTGGTGCGCTGCTCTCGTCATCACCTTCCTTACGATAAGGCAGGTAACGAGTGGCTGGCTCTCTCGCCATCTCTGGCAGGAGATCCCGGAGGCGAGTCAGCGCCTTGAGGGCAGCAGTCTCCACGGCGAGGAGCAGTGTCGCCATCTGGGGTCCCTCAAAGAACCAGCTCGTCGGGGCGTCATTCGCCCTCACGACTACCTCCACGTGATACTCCCTCTTGGTGCTGTCGACCCAGTGCTCGTGGTAGGAGAAGGTGGGGACTCGAGTGAACTGGCACTTCCTGAGGCTATCCTCAAGAAGCACAGGAAACCCAGTGGTCAGGAAGTCCTCGGGTACGGCGGCCATCTACAAAAAGTGGAAGGGGAAGGGTCAATAAAGGAATGTGACCTATGTTTGGGATACTAACATAAACATAGGTATATGGGTAACCTGGTGGATAGTCTCGCTCTAACTAACGTCCATGCTAACTAAGGCTTCCTACAGTCAGGATGGCTCTGGTACCAGCTCTGTGGGGACCCCGACTCGCAAGTCGTGATCACCGAATGCACGTGTACAGTGATCCCAGAGATCAATGCTCACTGAACACACAGAAGCTGAATAACAAGAGTCTTACATCCATACATACCGTCTTACACAAATAGTGACCAACATGGTCAAGTCTTACATCGATAAAGCCTTAAGGGCTGAACATCAAATGAAACATAGCAGCGGAAAACGTCGTCGATAAGTAGAACCCATGCCATCTGCCTTAACCCTACAGGCATTCTGACTGGGAAAACGCCCTAGTTCGCATGATCGCCTCCAAAGAACTCTTCTCCGAACTCCGGTTCTTCCATGCCTGGTTAATTAAATAACCAGTGGCAAGCCAATGAGTACTTTGAATGTACTCACAAGCAACCCATGATTTGGTTCAAGGTACAGTAATGCATAACATAGGTAAAGTTTTGCATAAAGCTAGTTTTGAGTGCAATGACATGTTCAACATCCTATAAAGCATGCATCAAGAGAATTCAAGTATCCATAAGAACTGGTCACAGATATCAACATAAATAGAAAGGGGCACCAACCCATTTATCATAAACAGAGAGGGCACCAACCCATCTCAATCGTGTCAAGTCCTCTGACTTGATCCAAGACAACACCATCATCTCACACACACCGGGTTTGGAAACAAGTGGACGTAGCCCAAGAGCGGTTACCCAACTGTCCTTGACCGTGGACACGGCTATTCGAATAGTTTTACACTCTGCAGAGGTTGCACACTTTACCCACTAGATCCGGGGAACTTCCGTGTCATCCACGACCCGCGGTACCTCAAGTACCCGGGGTAAGCACCCGATCACTACCTTTCCCTAGACGACACTAACATGGAGTCCACTCGATTGGTAGTAACCCCCGTGCCGAACATTTCACATCATAAAGTTGTGGAGCCTCGCTCCCATTTTCATCATATACCACAAGCACGGGGTACCAACGGTGTGTCCGGTGCCCTGTGAAAACAGTCATGGCCGCCCTACCTGGCACGACCCCGTCCCAAGAGAGAGCACCAACTCTCCCCCGTCACTAGTAATGCGGGCTCCAAGCTAGTATCGGTCTAGGTACTCAATAATGCCCTTTCCCATATAAGGGTAGAGTGGTCGCGCATGTAAGGTTGGAATAACGGTCGCAACTCCGACCAATCCGTTTTGAAAACAACACACACCTTCCTTGGCACACCACTTCGTCACCAAGTGGTCACCCATCTCATCATCTCCCTCGGGCATAAGTGGCACCCGACGGGGTTTTCGAAAAGACTTTTGAAATCACATTGCCTCCTTCACCATGCACAAACCCACCCCATTTGCGTAGCATCTACATTTGCATCCTATCTACTCCCACCGGCATAACCCTCATAAGAAGGTAGGGCCATGCACACTGCAAGTATCAACGAGGAAGTAATCGTGGTAACCAACCCACGTGGTTCACCATCTCATCATGATTCCGATGCATCGATAATAAAGAGCTAAAAATGACATGCATATAAAGGGGTATCATAGTCATGGTCAAAGGGCTGCTTGCCTTGGTTGGCTTGATCTTCAAAGTCTTCAGGCCCTGCTCCTCCTTCTTCCTCAGCTACCTCGTCAAATACGGGATCTAACGTCGCAAGAAAACAACGGGAAAATAAGGCAATAATAAAAACAGAAAAGTCAAAGTGCTCACAAAAATGTCAACTTATTTTTGTAAAATACTAGGAGGAAGGCTAGGAAGGGGGCAACTTTTGGTTTTGGTTTTGGAGCAGCAAAATAGGAGTTATGGATTTTCAAAGGCCTATTTAAATGCTAAAAACCACATTTAAATATTTACAGAGAAGAAAAGGTGGTTGGATTTGAGTGAAAGTTGCACCATTAAATAGGTTGCAATATTCTAGGAATTTAGAAATTGGAATCAATGCATTTGGATTAATATTCTGCCCTGTGGAATATTTGGAAATAATACAGAAAAGGAAAAAGAAAAACGGCGCTGTGCCACTGGGCCAGAGAGGCCACAACAGCAGCAGGCCCAGGGGGGAAACCCAGCCCACGCGGCCGCCACGTCGAAGGCGTAAAGGCTGAATACGCCTTCGGCCGACGGCGGATCGGTGCGCGCGCGCGCGCGCACGTTTTAAACCTGACGGGTGGATCCCACCCGTCAGGGCGTGTGGCTGACGGGCCGGCCCCACGGCGGCCGTCGTCTACCTCCGGCCAGAGGCGACAGCGAGCTCGCCGGCGGCGGTACAGGGCACGGGAAGGGATGCGGAGACTACCGTCGGACTCAGGGGCGAGTCGCGGTTCTGGTGGTGGTGGAGACGGTCGCCGGAGTGGCCTGCTTCGCCGGCGACGAGGTCCCGCGGCGGAGGCGCTTCGGCGTCAGTGGCTCCGGCCGGTTCCGGCTGCAAAACAAGGGGAAACGAGGGGGGAAAGAATCAGTGGCGCCTCGCGGTTCCAGATCGAGAGAGAGCTGGGGCGGAGAAGGCCTGTACCGCGCGGACGCCGACGAGCCGAGGCGGCGGAGCTCGAGCTCGATCTCGAGCTCGGGTGGTTCTGGAGAGGAAGGAGTGGTGCGGGAGGCCGATTGGGTGTGTGGAGGGGCGACAGGGAGGAAGAGAGAGGCTCGGGGGCACCTTATATAGGCTGGCCGCGGTTCACCGTAGGCGTGGCCTACGGGCGCCCACGGGATCGGCTCTGGAGACCGTGGGAGAGGAGTTGGAGCTGTCCACGGCGCTCGTGGGGATGGAGTAGGGCGCCAGTGAGAAGGAGAGAGAGCGGGGGAGGGTTCTGGCGCCCGCGCGTGTGAGGCCGGCCATTGGCCGAGCCGGGCGGCGTCGGGCACGCGCTGCAGGAGGGGAGAGAGAGGGAGAGACAATGGGGACGGCACGGCGGCGTGTCGCAGACGTCGAGACACATCAACTGGCGCGATGGGAAGGCACGAGGCGGTCGGGAGGCGCGGTGTCAACGGTCGGCGCTCTGGCAGGCGCTCCAGAGCGCGACTTTGGCCGGCATCCGCGGGTTTTCCGCGTCGCGCGCGCGTCCTTTTCTGTCTGGAGGCTACAGTGGAAGGGGGCAAAACCTGGAAAGAGCCTGGGATGCTCTGGGGTGCAGAGGGGAGAGAGAGAGGCTGGGAGAGAGAAGGGAAGCTGTTGTCCAGAGAGGACAAACGTGATTCCCTCCTTCCTCCACATTGCTTCCTCGGGTAGAAAAGTGTCTAAGTGACAGAGGGGAGTGAGGAGGGGTTGTGGCAAAAAGATGAACTCAAGGAGATTTGTGAAAGTGGCAAAAATAGGCCTTTTAGTATTCTGCCAGAAGGTGTTTGATGGAGTTTTGGGTAAGCTAATGACTCCCACTGGCCAAGATACTCCAAGGGGTGAAATTTCACATATATTTAGGGCCTTCCACCCATTTTGAGCTTATTTGAACAAAGTTGCCAATGCAACTTTTGCAAACCCTAGAAATGGGCAGAAATGGATTTGTGTAGATCCAGTGGAGTAAATCATTTCTCCTTGATGTACCACTTGGTGTGGTGGCCTTATTTGGTCACATGGTCAGGCTCACCAAAGTTGGGGTCTTGGAGAAAAAGTTGGTAGTGCAAAGTAGTTCAAACTTGATTCTGGTCAGAGAGGGTTTTGAGGCACTTTGACCAAGACTTCCTCTTCTCCAACCTGTGCCATTTGGTCCAGATGCATCATTAGACCAATGAAGCATGTCCACCAAGTTTGAGAACATTTGGACATACTTGGCATTGTAAAGTTGATCAAACTTCAGAATGGACAGAGATAGTTTTGAGGGGTTTTGATGGTGTTATCATGTTCTCCAAGTCCTGAGGCTTGGCAAGATCATCTAATATGTCATATGTGACATGATAGAATTTTCCTGGAATTTTTGGAGAATATTTCCTTTGTAAATATTTCAAAAGCTTGAAATATCCAGGAAGGGTTTTAGAGGGATTTGACCAATATTTTGAACATGACCAGGTGTTGAAACTCTTATATATGGACAATATATGTCCTATGAGTTTCCATAAATTTTGTCAAATATTTTTAAAACAATAAAATAATTTTTCCCTATTAAAGACCATTTCTGGCCTTAAGAAAAAGCCTTTAAATAAAATAGTAAAACAATTTTTAAAATTATAGGTTTGTGGTTCCTAGGCATCCTATATCTAATAGGAGTCAAATATATTTTTGGAATGATTTTTACTGCCCTTAATCAAGTACTTGCAGTGCAAACCTCAATTCAGGGGGTTTTGGAAAACTAATTTTAGAAAATACTTTCTGGCCAAATTATTTTTGTAAGAAAATTCTATATAGCACTATTCACCTGGCATGGTCATTGGTCAGGAGCTTGGGGTAAGGAGATGGAATTTAGAGGGTAGAGTAGTTGACTTCAAGAAGCACTTGAAAGAAACACAGAGAGGAAACCAACTCCAAATAAAAGCCAAATAATGCAAAAAAAAAGTTTTTGTTGGTCCAAACTTTCATGCTTTAATAATGAAAATGAAATGTTACAAAATGCAGGGTGTGACAGCGGTCGCTGCCGGCACCATTAGGAGTCGAGCGACGCTACGATCTACATCGTCATCACCTATGCCAAGCACCGCCTCGGAGGCCATGGTGCGGGCCCACTGTTGTTGATATTTCCACCAGCAGCCGATCAGATGGATGAGTGGCGAGCCACCATCCAAAGTATGATTGGTTTCACCGAGGTGGGAGGTTCACAGCGAGCTGGCCTGCCACAGTCTCCCCAGACGATGACAACGGCCCGCGTTCCTGGCCGTACTAAAGGGCCTACCCCCACGATGCAGTCCCCACTTCAGCAACCAGCATGGGAGCCACACAACCAAGAACTCGACGACGTCTCAATGGCCTCATTTGACCCTCGAGCGCGTTTAGGCCAGTGGCGGGCCCCGGAGGACAAGCAGAGGGAAGGCGCATGCATCACCATCGAGCAACGCCATGACACCCTCCGCCAATTCAATGCGTGTGACGGTCTCCACGTCAATGAGCTCATGCTCGGTAGGGGAAAACACCTGCCTTTCGAGTTTGGGTGCCCCGCCTTCACTCGAGAGCTGCCGCAAGTCCGTTGGCCGTCCGCCCGCACGTTCAAGCCAAAGATACCAAAGAAGTATGATGGGAGGCAAAACCCGGCAGAGTTCTTGAGCATCTACACCATCATTGTTCAAGCTGCCAGGGGAAGAGATCACAAAGTGTTCGCCAACTACTTCCCTTTAGCACTCAAGCCAAATGTGAGGTCTTGGCTGATGCACCTGCCGGAGAACTCCATTTCGACTTGGGCTGACCTGTGTCATGAGTTCATTGGCGCCTTCATGAGCGGCCATTAAGAACCAGGACAGCCCAGTGACTTGCAGCTTCTCCAATAGAAAGAAGGAGAGACTCTGCGGAAGTACATGCATAGGTTCAGGCGAGTTCACAGAAATATTCCTGACATCCACCCGGCAGTTGTGATAGATGTGTTCCAATCCAACCCGCGCAACCACCGGATACGTTCCAACATGAACGTTTGGTTGCCCAAGACTATGAAGGAACTTTAAACCTTGGCAGACAAGTGTGCTCGGGTGGAGGAGGGGAGAAACTCCCCGGAGAGGAAGATGGCATCGATATCGATTCTGAGGATGATGACGAGGCCACCGGTCGGAAGAAGAAGAAGAACAAGAAGCGCAACAAAAAGGCACAAAGATAAGGCAGTGATGACCATTGAGGGATCAGGCACACCTAGTACCAGCAAGAAGGCCAAGACCGACGCCCCCGGCAAGGAAGTTGCCGCGTGCTCTGATTGCCAGGAGGTTGCGGCTGCCGAGAAGGCTAGGAAAGGTGATGGGTTATACTGCAAAATCCATCAGACCAAGGGCCATGATCTCTAGGAGTGTCATCAGGTTGAACAGCTCGTCAAGAAGTAGAGGGCTAAGTATGAGAAGCATGATAAGGAAAAAGGTCAGAATGGCGCTGGCGGAAAGGGCCGAGGAGGTGAAGCAAACCACCCCGACAAGGCTCCTCGGAACCAAGGAAAACCCGCCAGGGGCCGTGAGAAGGAAGATTGCAATGGTGAAAGTGATGGAGGGGATGAAGGGGAAACCAGCAAGCAGGAATTCCAAAAGGCCACTGACGCCCTGTGTGTTGACGGGGGTGCATCTCTGCACTCCTCTCACCGCCAACTTAAACAGTGGGCGTGTGAGGTCAATGTCGTGGAGCCAACGGCAGATTCTCGGAAGCCACTCAAGTGGTCACACACGCCCATTGTCTTTGACGAAGAGGACCACTCTGACCGCACTATCGCGGTAGGGTGCTTGCCGTTGTTGGTCTCACCAACAATCCACAACCTCAATGTCACAAAGATGTTGGTTGATGGCGGGGCCGGGTGAATCTGATTTCCCCAAAGGTCATCAGCAAACTTCATATAGCAGAGGAAGAGCTCAAGTTCACGGGCACGTTTCAAGGAATTAACCCCGGCAGGAGTCATCCTAAGGGAAAGATCACGTTGTTAGTGGCATTCAGGGCAGAGTCGAATTATCGGACTGGGAAGGTTGTGTTTGATGTGGTTGACCTCCCCCTGCCGTACAATGGAATCCTTGGATGCTGAAGCCGTAGTCCCTGCCAAGGAAAACAAGGGAAAGAAGAAGGCTAGCAGGGACGCTAACAAGGAATCCGGGAAGTGTACCTCTTCAAAGTATGTTGCGCATGTTGATGACTTTTCAAAGAGTTCCAATAGCAAGAGGTCCAATGCTGCTACACCCCATGTGAGAAAGGTCACGGCAGGACTGGCTGGCGCTGATGGTACTTTTACTACCAGTGCCACCCTCGATGAAAAATAGGAAAGCGTGCCCGTTGCCTTTCTGTGGGCGAATATCGGTGTGTTTGCCTGGCAACCATCTGATATCCCCGATGTTCCCAGGAAGGTAATTGAGCACCACCTTGTTGTCTGCCCACATGCCCGACCCATCAAGTAGAAGGTCCGAAAGCAAGCCTTGGAGCAGCAGCAGTTCATTGCCGAGGAAATCAAGAAGCTTGAGGCATCTGGTTTGGTCAGAGAAGTACTACATCCAACGTGGTTAGCAAACCCAGTGGTCGTGCGCAAGGCTAATGGGAAATGGAGGCTTTGCATAGATTTCATGGATCTGAACAAGGCATCCCCGAAGGACCCATTCCCCTTGCCGAGCATCGACCAGATTGTGGATTCCACTTCCGGGTGTGATTTTCTCTCCTTTCTGGATGCATACTCTGGATACCATCAAATCTTTATGTCCAAGGAAGATGAAATGAAGACCTCATTCATCACTCCATGTGGCACGTACTACTTCGTGCAAATGCCTTTCGGGTTGAAGAGTGTCGGATCCACTTTTGCAAGAGCAGTCCAGATTGGTTTTGAGTCATGGTTGCACATGAACATTGAAGCTTATATGGATGATATTGTGGTCAAGACCAGAGATAGATCAACCCTCATCCAGTACTTAGAAGAGATGTTTGCAATCTACGCAAGATCAACTTGAAGCTAAACCCGGAGAAGTGTGTGTTTGGCGTTTCCTCCGGCAAGCTACTTGGTTTCTTTGTGTCCCGTCACGGGATAGAGGCCAACCCCGATAAGATCAATGCTATCAAGCAGATTTAGGCACCAAAGATAGTTAAGGATGTTAGACGTTTGACAGGGTACGCTGCCGCGCTAGCAGGTTCATCTCGAAGTCTGCCGAGCATGCCTTGTTGTTCTTCAAAATTTTCAAGAAGGCAGGACCGTGAAGTGGACTCCGGAAGCAGACGCAGCACTGCAAGATTTGAAGACCTACTTGTCTTCTATGCCCACTTTGGTTGCTCCCAAGCCACAAGAGCCATTGCTTGTATACCTGGCAGCAACTAATCAAGTGGTTAGTGCAACAATAGTGGCACAGCGGGAAGTGGAGGAAGTAGTAACCTCAGCCAGTGTCCCTTCAGGGGGAGAGAGTGAGCACAGCCTGGCAAGGCCAGACGTGGATCAAGATAGGGAAGAGCACAGCAGCGGAGGCAACCCCAAGGATGCGGCAAGAAAGAAAGTGGTGCAGCGCCCAGTATACTTCATCAGCTCCCTATTGCAGGGTGCTAGATCTAGGTATTCTGGCGTGCAGAAATTGATTTTTGGCCTATTCATGGCCTCAACGAAACTGTGCCACTACTTCCAAGCCCATGAGATCATAGCTGTCACCCGCTTCCCTCTACAAAGTATACTCCAAAACCCTGAGGCTACCAGCACAATAGTGGAGTGGGCATTGGATTTATCTAGCTTCGACTTGAAGTTTGAAAGCACATCAACAATTCAGAGCAGAGCACTGGCAGAGTTTATTGCAGAATGGATGCCAACCCTTGATGAAGAGGTGCTAGAGACAGTTATTCCCAGCAAGGAAGCACCCCAAGAATGGATCATGTATTTCGATGGTCCCTTCTTCCTACAAGGTGTAGGGGCTGGCGTTGCTCCCACTGGAGAGCACCTGAATTACGTCGTCGAGATGTATTTTCCCCGGGAGGGGACAACCAACAAAACTGTTGTGAGATTTTGGGTTCCGGCAGACCCTTAAGGTTTGAACTCTGGGGTGTGCACGAAGATCTTTCCCCTACCGATCTACATCCGATTGTCTCAAGAGGATCTAAGCTAAAACGATGAACAACACAAGGGACACGAGATTTATACTGGTTCGGGCCACCGTTGTGGTGTAATACCCTACTCCAGTGTGTGGTGTGGTGGATTGCCTCAGGGGCTGATGATGAACAGTACAAAGGGTGAACAGCCTCACGAGAGGTGTTCTTGAGCTGGTGCAACAAACTGCTTGAGTGAGTTCGATCGCCTCTCTCTCTAATGAGCCCTCGATCTGTCTGTCCCTTTCCTCTGTGGTGGCTAGTCCTATTTATAGAGGCCCTGGTCCTCTTCCCAAATATTGAGCGGGAAGGGCGCCAACAACGGCCATTTCGAAGGGGAACATCTAGTACAAGTTATCCTGACTAAAGTCAGTCTTCGGCTGCCAAAGGCACTGGCGATGACGCTGTCTTGGGCTCCACGGTGACCTCCATCCTGCCACTCTACTGGTCTTGGTCTCGTTGCACTGAAATGGCAACCTTTGCCTGATGCCTCGGTACTCCACGCCTATGCTTGCCCCCTTTGCACCAAAGAGGAAACAAGGACACTGCGCAGGCCGGCGCCCGCCGGGCGCTCGCCTGGTCTCGATCGTCATGGCTTGCGTCACGAGCACCTCGCGGGGTACCCTACCTTGATCTCTCCGCCTCCTTGCGAGCCTGCCTGGCGAGGCCGTTTCTGAGGAAGCCTTTTGTCATCCGCCCCGCGAGGCTTGGCCCCTCGCGAGGGTCTTGAATCTTGTGTTGATGAAGATGGGCCATACTGGGCCCCCACTCGAGCCATGCCACAAACCGCAGGCAGGCAAGTCTGGAGACCCCCATTCCCAGAACTTTGACGGTAGCCCCCGGGCCCAAGGCGCGCTCGGACTTGGCTTAGCAGAGAAGCGAAGGGGCAAATGCGAAGCGCCACGGGCCCCATCAGCCTAGGGCCTTGGGCGTCGCGTGGCGGTTGATTGGACATGGGCGCCTCCGCTTCCCTACACTGCCTTGGCAACTGCTCGACTTGACAAGTCCCAGCATGCAAAAATGGGTCATGATTACCTGAGATCATGGTGGCCGACGGTTGGCCTCCTCCGGACTATAAGTATGGACGGGCGAGAGCCCTCATAGTCCATCCCCTTCCGCTTCGCTCCTTCTTCTTCTTCCTCGCCCTTGCTCCTCCTTCATCAATGGCGCCGATATGCCAGTTCTCGGCTGAAGAGAAGGGAAAGGCCCCCTGAGAGGGTCCTCACCCGCTTCCGCCGAAGAAGCGGCCTGTCCCCGGCCGCTGCGATGCGGTCGCCTGGTAGGGGACATCGCAGCCCTGGTACGAGCGGCTGCCGCCTGGGTTTCGGCTGCCCTTGTACGCCCGAATCGGGGGCCCTGGAGAAGAAGGCGCCGGCGGTAGCGACGCCGGCGAGTCACGACGGTACGCGTCATCACACCCGGAGTCCATGCTGAGAGCTCTTCTCGCGAGCTTGTTCTCCATGCTTCCATGCCTCCACGTTCTTGGATTCGCCTTCCTCCCTCCTTCGCCTTCAAGATGCCGCCGAGTGGGTCTCTGGAGCTCTGGCTGCAGCATGCTGACTGCAGCACCCTTGCGACCGGAGTGGAGG
Organism: Triticum aestivum; assembly: GCF_018294505.1. Taxonomy (NCBI): domain Eukaryota; kingdom Viridiplantae; phylum Streptophyta; class Magnoliopsida; order Poales; family Poaceae; genus Triticum; species Triticum aestivum. The sequence goes on from NC_057798.1 coordinate 444,528,296, forward strand.
TCGCGGTCATCGCTCCGGGCAAGGTCTACATGACCCGGGGCTGGGGCGAGATCGCCCGGGTCTGCCGGACAGGGGGTGCCCTCGTAATTCATCTTGAATATGATGGCACCTCCTTGATGTTCTTCAAGGTCTTCGATGTGGAAGGACGCCGGCTGGAGTGCTGCCCCAAGGAAAGCGGCCGGGGCACCGATGTTGCAAGGGCCAGACCCGCCAATCGTTTCCCCAGTAGCTCCTCAGGCAGCAGCGGAGGAGCCGGAGAATCCAGCGACTCCCCCGAGCTTCTCGTGACCCCGGAGACGAGCGACGATAGCTATGAGCCCTCGAGCTCACCTCGCGCTCGGAGCAGGGCGGCTGCATCTGGCCGCCGACGTAGCTGATCTAGATGGGGTCGGCGCCGGCGCCTGGCGGCCCACTGTTGATGATGGCGTCTTCTGCGGAGGTGCACGTGGTTAGCGTTCCTTAGGATTAGCACCTTTTGTTCCCTGCGAGGAATCGAAGTAACACCCCGCGGGGGTATGTAAGGCGCCTGCCATGTCTTTTGTGAATATGATATCCTTATTATGAATCGATTCGAGATGCGCGTCCAGTCCTGGCTCGGCTCCCCCTTTCCTTCCTCACGAGGGCTTGGTGCTCTACGCTGACAGGTCCCAGGCCCCAGGTAGGCTTCAACAGTCACTGGTATGCCAGGTCGCGATGCCGTGGTCAATGCCAGGAGGTGAGCGGCCCAAGGTCCAGTAAGAGCCCCTGAGTCGCGATGCTCAGGAGGTCCCCTTTAGCACTCAAGCAGCCTCCACTGGGAGAGAAAGGAAGGCAATGTCGTCGTGACAGAGCTGCACTAGGCGTGGGCTTGGCGTCCCGTTGATTTAGCTTTTGCTGAGGCGTGACTTATCTTATGAATTTGGAGTAGTTCTTCGGCGAGGTGTCGGGCCTGCGCGCCAGCAGCTGGGGTGTCGCTGGGTTGGGTCCTCATGAGCTTCTCCCCTCTTCCCCGCACTTTCATTTATGCTCTACGTCCTCAGGTCCCGGCCCTCGAGCAAGCTCAGCCGCCGCTGGTATGACAGGTCGCGATGCTATGGGTCAAGGCCAGGGGGTGAGGGCTGGAGAGCCAGTAAGGGCCCATGAGTCGCGATGCTCAGGTGCCCCCCTTTTAACGCGCGAGCGGATCGCACGGGAGAGAGAGGAGGGAGCTCACGATGCCCCCCACATTATTCCTTCGGCGGATCCTGCACACCAACACGAGGAAAGCAAGGGCTGCCATTACGGTTGCCAGCCAGCCATTGGTTGCTCCGAGGGAGTGATTGAGGCACTGAGGGCCTGGTGAGGTAGCACATTTGCGGGGCTGCCGTGGCCAGAGCTCGACCACTTAGATTTGTCGATGTTGCGGGGACGGACCCATGCACAAGCACTGTGCCAGAGCGAGCAGCTCCAAAGGTAGGTGTCAATCGAGCAGGCGATAATCATGAGCAGGTTAAGCATGAAGAAGCAAATCAACTTAGATAGATGCAGGGAAAAGCAAACGCCACTGGGTCTGGCCCGAGCATCTTGGGGAGGATGTAGCCCGAGGGGCGCCCCCAACAAGGTAAGCTGAAGACAAAAGCAAAATGGATACATGCCGCGGGGACGGACTCATGCAACCTGGGAATGGTGCAGCCCTGAGGGCGCTCCTAGCTGAAGCGAAACTTTAAAGAAGTCACCTGATACCATTGCAGTGCGAGTGTCGGAGTAGCTGACGGTGCATGGTGAAGAAGACAATCCTCACGAGCTCTCGGGGCTCCGAGCCTAGGGAGGCTCGCGAGGTCCGGGCGGCTCGACGAGGTCCATCTCCCCTACCTCTAGGAGTGCGCGATGCTTGGCCACCTGAGCTTCCAGAATGCTTCTCATCAGGCGCTAGTGGGCTGCAGCCGCGTTCGGCAGGCTGAAGGGCATGCGAACGTAGCTGTGCGGTGGCCCCGCGCAACACCCCACATGCGAAGGCCAGAAGCACCCCTGAGATGCAACTCGATTGAGCCCTGGGTAGTCGATGCAGACGCGCAGCCCGCCACCCTCGCCTGGATGGGGAGCTACACTGGGCAGGCGGCGGTTGCCGCGCATGACTCTTGATTCCTCTAACTCCTGAGCGACCTTGGTGATGAACTCCTGAGGGTTGGGCCCTCCTGGCCTTATGCCTTCCTGAGGGAAACGGGTCGTGAAGCACACCTCCAAGTGGTGCCCAAGCGCCTCCCTCGTGATCTTGGCAAAGTCAGTGGCTCCCCAGGAGAGAGCCCCCGAGCCTTGCCCGAGGAGGGCGCCAGGCGCGCCTTCCTATGCGACAGAGGGTGGCGCCCCTTGGATGGGCGCGTGTCCGGATGTGGCGCCTCCGGAGGAGCCTGCCTCCTGAGGCCTTGAACCAGGTGATGTCTTCTTCTTCTTGGGAGCTGCTTCAGGAAGGTTTCCATTCTTGCTATCTGGGTCCTCGATTGACGCGGCTTGGAAGGCGCGCTCGAGGGAGCACACCGCATCCTTCTCTTCACAGGGGACCGTGATGACCCTGCCACTTCCTGGCATCTTGAGGACGTTGTAAACATGGTGAGTCACTGCCATGAACTTAGTCAGGGCTGGGTACCCGAGGATGGCATTGTATGGCAGGCGAATGTGGGCAACGTCGAAGTCAATGAGCTTGGTGCGGTACTTGTTGCGTTGTCCAAAAGTGACAGGGAGGCGGACCTGCCCTATCGGGGCAGTGGAACCATCAGTGAGTCCTGAGAAAGGCTTGGTAGGTTGAAGCTGATCATATGGCACTTGAAGATTGTTGAACGTCTCAACGGACAAGACATTGAGCCCTGCCCCGCCGTCGATGAGGGTCCTGGTAACTTGCACATTGCTGATGACTAGGGAGCAGAGCATAGGGAGGACACTGGCCGTTGCCGCGCACTTGAGCTGATCCGCTGAGCTGAACGTGATGGTGCACGCGGACCACCTGAGAGGGCGCGTGGCCTCAAGCTTGGGGAGGACTACATTCACCTCGCGAGCAAACTGCTTGAAGATACGCTGAGAGGCTGGGGCCTGAGCGCTGCCCAAGATGCAAGCGATTGCACGCGGCTCTTGGAAGCCCCCAGCCCCCTCGTCGTGATGATGGTCTTCATTTCTTCTTGGTGGTGGTGGCAGAGGGGGAAGTCCTGCATTGCCTTGCGGGCGATCCTCACGAGGCTGATCCCGCCAAGCTCCTTCGCGAGGCTGGTCCTGCCAGCGGTCCTCGCGAGGCCGGTCACGCCACCCTTGGCGAGGGCCACGGTCGTCCCATCGTCCTCCACCTCTTGCCCCACCTCGGCCGTAGCCCCGATCGTTGCGCTCGGGGCATCGACTGACACGGCCTTCTCGCACGGCCCTGAGTTCTTGGCGTTCATTGGTGTTGTGGGTGTGGAGATCGTGGTACACACAGTACCGGTTGCCCTTGGGTGACTCCGGCTGGTCCCTGCCGCGCTTTGTGTTTGGCTCTGCTGCGAGCACGGCTGCTCCCTTGCGCTTCACATCTTTGGCCTTGGCTTTCTTCTCTTCTGGGTCTACTGCTGGGAGCTCGAGAAGGGAGAGGCGTCCCTCCTCAGCCCTTGCGCACTTGGTCGCCAGGTTGAGCTCCAGAGACGTGCACAGATCTTCATGGATCGCCAGCTCCTCCTTCATCTTGACGCCACAAACGCCATCAGAGAACGCAGAGATGATGGCCTCCTCAGTCACCTTGGGAATCTTGAGGCGAGCGTTGTTGAAGCGCTGGATGTACTTCTACAAGGTCTCTCCGAGCTGTTGCTTGATGCGGCGCAGGTCACCCACGGCTGGCGGACGGTCGCAAGTGCCCTGGAAGTTGGCGATGAAGCGAGTGCGCATCTCATCCCAGGAGGAGATCGTGCCGGGGGGCAGGTTCAGGAGCCAGGTGCGGGCGCTGTCCTTGAGTGCCATGGGAAACCAGTTCGCCATGACCTTTTCGTCCCCGTTGGCGGCTTCGATCCCCAGCTTGTAGAGCTGTAGGAACTCCGTGTGGTCTGCAGTGCCGTCGTAGCGAGGAGGCAGGTCAGGTTTGAACTTGCCTGGCCAGGCGACACCACGTAGCTCGGCGGTGAAGGCGCGGCAGCCTGCGGTGGCTTGAGGCTCGAGGCTCCCACCACGCCAGCCGAAGCGGATGCCATGCACTCTGGGTAACTCCATAGATAGCATTGTCGTCTCCGACGGCCCGGAGATAAGAAGTCGCCGCCCATTAAGGAAGCATGTATGAGGACAAGGGGCTCTCCCATGCGCCAGACGGGCAGTCCCCTCGGAGGTAGGTCCGCCTTCACCGATGGAGAACCACCTCCACAGCCACCCTCCGACGCCACGGAAAGAGGAGGAATAGGCCACAATTGACTACCACGCCACGCGTCCATTAGGGGCCTTAGCGTGGTGTCTTTTGCGTTGCCCATCACTAAAATTGAAGCCATGGGTGGCCCGGCGACGAGCACACCGGAGTCGCCACCTCCAGTGCTACCTCCATGCCGCCTGCGTGCAATCCCGAGGCTCGCGTGAAGGTGAGAAAGGAATCCTTCCCCCGTGAGGGTGTGACCAGACCCTTCTCTCACTCCCCAAGCATCAACGCGAGCATTTGTCATCACCAACCCCAAGCTAAGGCCCGGGCCTTGGCCCCGGGCTCTCCTTTTCAGCATAACCAGCAGAAAGCATAGGATGGAGGGGGAGGGATATGAGGATGAATGCCTCCGCTCCTCCCCCTCCCTTCCTTTTATAGGCGGGTCGGGGCAGGGAGCCGATCCCTCGGCGGGTAATCGCCGCCCACCTCCACCAATCCATGAAGGTCGGGCCCCTGCCTTGGTGCTCTCCCGCACCATGCACCTCCTTACCTACTCCACTTGATGCATGTAGCATACATGGCTAAGGATAAGGGCATGGTGGGTAGAGTGGATTAGCATTTACTCACCCGTGCGTTAAAGTCATTCACGGGCCATTACAAGAGTGGCCCAACACCAATTAGCGTTACACGATGCGCAGGAGAACCGGTGTCGGCGTTCTGGGAATGGGGGTCCCCAGACTTGCCTGCCTGTGGCCTGCAGTGTGGCTCAAGCAGTGGCCCAGTACGGCTCGTCTTCATCAACCCAAGTTCAAGACCCTCGCAAGGGGCGAGCCTCGCGGGGCGGACGGCACAAGGCTTCCTCAGGGGCGGCCTCACCAGGCAGGCTCGCGAGGAGGCGGAGAGATCAAGGCAAGGAGTACCTCATGAGGTGCTCATGACGCAAGCCGTGACGATCAAGACCAGGTGGGCGCCAGGTGGGCGCCAGCCAGCACAGTGTCCTTGTTTCCTCTTTGGTGCAAAGGGGGCAAGCGCAGGCGCGAAGTACTAAGGCATCAAGCAAAGGTTTCCATATCAGTGCAATGAGACCAAGACCAGCAGAGCGGCAGGACGAAGGTCACCATGGAGCCCAAGACGGCGTCATCACCAGTGTCTTTGGCAGTCGAAGACCACCTTTAGTCAGGATAGCTTGTACTAGCTGTCCCCCTTCAAAATGGCCGTTGTTGGCTCCCTTCCTGCTCAATATTTGGGAAGGACCAGGGCCTCTATATATAGAGATAGCCACCACAGTAGAGGGGATCGGATCCTTCCCTAGTAGAACACCGCACCAGCTCAAGAACACCCCTCGCGAGGCTGTTCTTCCTCTTTACTGTTCATCACCAGCCCAGAGGCAATCCACCACACCACACACTGGATTAGGGTATTACACCACAATGGTGGCCCGAACCAGTATAAATCTCGTGTCCCTTGTGTTGTTCATCGTGCTAGCTTAGATTCACGGCGAGGTTTTGGGGCATGGATCGGTAGGGAGAAGATCTTCGTGCGCACCCCAGAGTTCAAACCTTAAGGGTTTTTTCATAACCCGATATCCGACAACCAGAAACTTACCTGGGCTCAGGTTAATGAAGAAGCAAAGAACATGTCAAAGGGCAAGCCACCAGTACACTCCTGCCTGTGCACTGGTTAGGGCCTACCACAAGGATGCCCGACAGCGCATTTGGTCCAGGCCCAGGGGCTCCTGTCGGTGCAACAAACCCTGGGTCTGTTTCCCAGACTGTGCACAGACCCAAGAACAAGATTATGGCACCAAGATCAGATCAAGCACGAGGGGATCAACTCTTTGAAGAATCGGAGAGCTGATCGGGAAGATCAAGTCAAGCCAGAAAGGCAAGAAATCACTAAGTGAAAAGCCTCCCTTGTCGGGCAGGCGAGCCTAGCGAGGTTGGGGTTGCCCCGGAAGCAAGCCTCCAGATCATCAGGGCTTGCGAAGACAAACCACTCCACCGCACTACCTCACAGTGATGCAAGTCATCAATGGGTGTGATGTCAAGCCTCCAAGTGACTAAGTGGCTGAAACCTGCCACTTGGCAGCCACTTCCTACAAAAAACACCTCCATATGACACCGTCCTGAGATGTGTCAAGCAAGCAGGTGCGAAGCTGGAAAGCAGCCCGGCAAGGCTTGTCGGGCACACTGTGATGTGACACTGAGCGGCGCATTTAATGGGCTCTGTCCGCCTGCAGAGTTAGGTATGATAGCACTGTTTGCTATCTTATCAGTGTGTAAAAGACTGATTTGCCACTATAGTGACCCCTTTACCTATAAAAGGAGGCCCATGGCAATCATAGAAAGGATTCGGACCCTCACACATTTGTACGCGTGTAGCCACTCTCGCCCAGAGGCAACCCTGCTGGGCAAGAGCACCGCGTTCTCCACCATTATACACCATCAATCCACCAAAGCAGGAGTAGGGTTTTACGCCTCACGGCGGCCCAAACCTGGGTAAAACTGCCCATGAGATCTCTGTCTTGTTGTGTTACGCTTCTCCGCTCTTTGTGCAATGTGCCCGTCCCCCAGCCAAACCAAAAGGGGCTCATGGCCCCATAGGTTGCCGTGGTTTCCCACGACATAAAGCATTAATGTGTTTACATCAATAGAGTTGCTTTAGCTCAAGTCTTAGAGTAAAGCTCCCCCTAGATGTGAGATCCCCCTAAGAGGGATGAACTAACCTTGGGGTTTGTCATTAAAGACATCATGTAGTTGTGGTAGTAGTTGTGGAAGCTCAATGTTCATGATGATCATCAAGAGTTGGGAGCTTTCCTTGGGATTTGTAGGACTTTCAACACCTACATGGGTTAGTCCCACAAGGAACAACAGGGATATCCATAAACATAGAGTGAAGTACACATATCATGATGTCCATGAATGCATTTATTACCTTGTCACTTGACTTACCACCAAGAGGGTTTGTGACTCCATGAACTAGTGTATGATTTTGAAGTGGTTTGCACAAGTTCTTGCCATGAATCAATATGAGTGAAGTTTGTTGATGGAGTCACCCTCAAGAACTCTCTAGTTCTTCTTCTTTGGGACCCACATCAACTTGATTGGAATCCTTGGAGTTGGAGTTGTACTTGATGAAGTAGAACTTGAGGTAGTCTTGGGTACCCACTTGACCAAAGCTTAAAGTGGTTCTTCATATGAGTCTATCATCTTGAAGCTTGTTCTTGCCTTTTAGCTTGTGGTCTTGTGGTGGAAGATCGTCTTGAGCTTGAGTTCCCTTGAGAGAAGTAGGATCATACTTCTCCTTTTGTGGAACAAACTTTGTCTTGGGGTATTGATCTTCTTCCCACTCAAATCCATTGGCATTGAACTTTCATTCAAAACCAACACATTGGTTCTTCTGGTGCCATCCTTGTTTCCATACAATTTCCTCAAATTGCTTACTCATAGAAAGGCTCTTGTAGACACCCTTTTCTGTAATTCCTTTCAATAAATCATTTTCTTTCTCAAGTGTAACTTGGATAAGAGAATCATTAGTGGAATCAATAGAACTACTAGAAGAAACATCATGAGATTTAACATTGTTACTGTTGCAACTAGAGGTAGAACCTTTATTGCTCTTGCTACTAGATTGCTTAGATTTAACTTGTAAGAGGAAATCTTCTTTAGAAGATCGTCATTGATAACTTTTAGAAACTCATGCTCTTGCTCTAAATTTAGTTTCTCGAAGCGTAGCTTCTCATGAGTTCTTAGGAGCTCTCTCTGATCTTCTTGTTGAGTTTCATGAGCTATCTTAAGAATGTTTAGCTATCTAGTCAAGCACTCAATTTCCCTCGTTGCATTAACAACTATCTCATCTTGACTATCATGATTACTAGAAAGTTCATTATAGCTAACATCACTAGTTTTATCATTGAGCAAGTCACCATCACCTAGCCAGTCATCCTTGTCACTATTAAAGTCAATGAATTCAGGGTGAGTTACCTTGGGGCCTTTAGCCATGAAACATCTTCCAATTCCTTCATTTGGTGAATCAAATAAATCTTTGGACTTGGAGGACACAATATCTAGTCAGGCAAACACCTAAATCTTGACTATAGTTGGAGTTGGATTGGTAGTTTCTCTCGGATTGGTTGTCGGAGTCAGAGCTAGATATCCATTCACCAACATGAGCTTGTGGTCTTCTTCTTGAGTATCTCTTGGTGGACTTGTCTTTCCTTTCCGAATCCTTGCTTCTCTGAGAATGTATTCATTCATATCGATCTTATCTACTCCTTCTCTCTATACAAGGTGACTCATCTCTTCTACTCCATCTTCTTGGTGACCCATCTCATTTCTTCAGAGGTGTCATACACTCATTGGAGAAATCTCTGGGTCTTCCACAACTATAGCAACCGGTCACGACTTGAAGATATTTACTCAAAATGTCTTGAGTTGGAGCTTCTCTCTTTGCCTCTACTCTTATAGAATTTGTTGAAGTTCTTGACCATTAGGCTTATCTCTTAATTGGACACAAGCTTGTCACTTGAATTTGATGGAACAACACTTGAAGCTTTGTAAGCACCACTAGACTTGTTGTGGAGCTCCTCTTTGTCCTTGAGTGAAATTTCATGAGCGACAATCCTTCAAATGACTTCTGTGGGCTTGAGATCTTTGTAATTTGTCATCATTTGGACCAATGTGCACACGGTATCATACTTTCTATCCAAGGCTCTAAGGATCTTCTTGATGATGAATTTGTCGGCCATCTCTCACTTCCTAAGCCGACAATCTCATTTGTGATGAGAGCAAGCCTAAAGTACATTTTCACGACTTCTTCACCATCCTTCATCTCAAACTTTTCAAGTTAACTTTGGAGCACATCAAACTTGGATTCCTTGAGGGACTGGGTACCTTCATGCATATCAACCAAAGTATCCTAAATTTCCTTTGCATTCTCAAGGCTACTTATCTTGTTTGAACTCCTCGGGACACAAAACCATTGAAGAGAATGTCACATGCTTGAGCATTGTATTGCAACATCTTCAATTCTTCTGTTGTTGCTTCACAATCCGGTTCTTTTCCGTCTTCAAAGAATTCACCTTGCAATCCACCACGAACAACAGCCCAAAAAGCGGGGTTATGACCAAGAGTACGCATTTTCATCTTATGCTTCCTACACATGCAAGTCTAGATACTAGGCAGCAGAAAGTAAAGGCTTTGCATATGAATGTAAAGGAGGGATCGAAGAAATCAAACGCAATGAAGAAATGGTGATTTTTGGCGTGGTTCCGATGGGTTGTGCCATCGTACGTCCATGTTGATGGAGACTTCAACCCGCGAAGGGTAACGGCTTCATGAGTCCATGAAGGGCTCCACCCATGAAGGGTCCACAAAGAAGCAACCTTGTCAATGCCATCATGGCTTCCGTCTATGAAGGACTATCCTCACCTCGAGGTAGATCTTCACGAACTAGGTGATCTCCTTTACCCTAAAAACTCCTTAGTTCAACTCCACAATATTTGGAGGCTCCCAGGTGACACGTAACCAATCTAGGAGACATCATGCTCCAAAAGGTAATAGATGTTGTTGATGATGAGGAACTCCCTCCTGTGCTTCAAAACATAGTCTCCTCAACACTCAGTCACTCTTTCATAGATTTGGCATGGTAGTAGGAGAATGATTGGAGTGGAAAGCAACTTTAGGGGGGCTAGAAATCAAGGATCAAAGGTTGGAGTTGAATCCCCTTGATTTCAACACAAGTGTAGGTGGTTATGTCTCAAAAATGGATACGGGAAGTGGTAGTTTCATCCTGGTTGCTCTCTCTTAGAGTAGGTGTAATAGGTGGGTATATATAGCCATCACCAAAAATCTAACCGTTACACACCTTTGTGCACAACTCGGTGGGACCGTGTGAAACCACTCGGTGAGACCGATTAGTGCAAAAGCTTTGAACTTTAGGCATTTTGTTGAGACCGGATGAAACAGCTCAGAGGGACTGATGGGTGATGATCTAAGCACTTTCCACACTTCGGTGACACTGATCGAAACCACTATGAAATTCTGAAGTGAAATCGATAGGTTACAGAAGGTTGGCAACCGCACTTCGGTGGGACCGAATGTTATCTTGGTGAGACCAAGTCGGTAGGGTCTAGGCAGTGGCTCTGTCAAGTGTATCTCAGTGGGTCCGGGTAGGAGTGAATCGATGGGGCCGATATGAACTTTAGGGTTTTGGACATATAGGATTGTGATTTGTGAGGGTGTGGTTGAGGGTTTTTGGAGCAATATCTGTAAGCACTTGAGCAACTGACTCATGATCAAAACCTCATCCCCTTTTGGTAGTATTGGCTTTCCTATGGACTCAATGTGATCTTGGACCAGTTAACCAAAAGTGTAGTCTTGGAGCTTTTGCCAATGCTTTGTTCTTTGCGTGTGAGGGGTCCACATTCACATCTCATTGCCATACATAATTGAACTTGCCTGAAATATTCTTTGAATAGACATTAGTTCAATGATGTCGCACTGTTGGTTTTATCCTTCTCATTGTTGGTAGATCTCCCATGTTGCATTTTCATATCCAAACTATTGAAAGAATTGACCCATGCTGCATTTCAATAGCCAGGTGCCAACTCGACCAAGGGTATTGCTGCTAAAAATATTTTGAAAAAGTTTACACAAGTCTTGGTAAATATGTCAATTAAGTAGAGGTACTTTGTAATAACTATACCATTGTCTTGCTGACCCCAACCTTGTGCAATCCGGAATCAATAGCTGGCGCGATTGTACTATCTAATGATGGGAAGACTCATCATTCTTTCTATACATTGCCTTAGAAATCGAGAAACGTCATTGGCGTGACATTTATGTCGCATTGTACGGAACACTCTTCTAAAAGAAAATTGATTTTATAATACACCAAAATATCACAATTAACAACAAGCGGGACGATGTCTTACTATTTGCAAACAAAATAAAAATATACCCAACTAAGCACAAATATCAGACAATATGATATTTTTGTACATTGCAACAGAAGTCGAGAAACATACCTAAGGTGATCATAAACATAATGCCTTTCCATATAATGATAAATCCCCAATAAATTCGGGAGGCACTTTGGCACGCAGGGGTGGGGGCACAATGTATTTTTTTTGGCTTTCAATTTTAAATCTTTTATATACTTTGAACCAAAAGTCTAGATTAAGTTCCGTTTGCATATTTGTGTTTCCTGCCACGAGGAATTTCAAATAAGATCCGTTTTGAACATGTTTTGGTGAGTTTTTGAACTTCGTTAAGTTTCAACCGCTGAATGTTTGGTACACGGGAATGACAAAATCACGAAATTTAGTACAACGAACAACAAAATCATACATTTCAGAAAGTGAAACATAAACTTGGTGTGTCCCCATGCGAAATTCAATGACTTCGCGGGTCGCGAGGCTATCGGGCAACCGAGCACGGTTGGGCAGGTCCATGCCCCCCACCTGTGTGGCCCTACGAGTTGTCCTTACCACTTACTTACTAATATAATACTTGACCTTATCCGATCTTGAAATTACAACCTTGACCGATAAATATACAGAGATTCCATTCTAGAGCAAAGATGGTAAAAAATGTTACTACTCAAATTTTCAAAAAGGTGGTCGTTTGGCATATTGTGGATTCTCTCGATTGATGATGCCAGAGGGCATCTGTTTTTTTCATTGATGAGAAGACCTTCATGTGAGCGTATCAGTTGCTAACTAAGGGTGCAAAGTATGATCGGCCTTTTACTACATTGAATAACCAACCTATAGATAGGCGCAGAAATCCAATTCAGCTCTTAGGAGCATATGTTCTTGCACACCAAGTTTCTTTTGTAAATATCACAAAAAATAGATGTGTTCCTTGTCACACTCAATTGCTACCTGCAAATTTTTAGGTGAAAAGCTTAAGCATTTTGACCTGTGCAAAAAAAAGTCGAACATCAAATGTTATCTTCAAATGTTACAATTAATTTTGTTTTTGTTTTCACCAACAAAGCACTACTACCTTGTTTCGCATGAAAATTGCCAATCACGCTTCTTACACTAACATGAACATCTACACACAAAAGAATCAGAATTTTCAAATTTTACTTACTATTTGTTTTGAATTTACTATTCATCTAGGAGCATATGCTCCAGAAACAAAATGGTTATCCCTAGGAGAAGATGCAATGCAGGGCTGGTTGGGAGAGAAAAAGGTTGGGAAACAAAATGACAACAACAAGGTGGGCCCTATGTATGCACATATAGCGATATGGGCAGCCATACCAGTCCTCAACCCTTCACATATGGGTCTTATTAGTTAGATTCACACTCAAAGACGCATTGTGGTCATCAGTATGATTTTGAGATTCACAAAAATATATAGAAAAATAGTGTAATTTTGCAACATTCTTGGTAGTGATTTAAAAAAAATAAACAATGATACCAATCTGTTAACTAGTCTCAGTTGTTAACTTTGTAAAAAAATTGAAATCGAGGCAAAAGATTTGCCTCATTCATTAATTAAGAAAGGGAAAGAATTCAAAGTACATCACACTAGCTCCACATCATATCCCATGAGAGAGATAAAATACATCGCCAACACCAACTCAAAAAAGGAGGGATACTCTCGCGGAACAATGGTGCTCAGATGCCTAGCTCTTATCGTGATCCAAAGCCTTGCCTCATCCTTGATGAGCTTAAGAACGTAGAAGGTGGCGTGGATTTCTTTCGAGACACTCTAGCATTTCTCTCGTTACAAATAACGCAGGAAACAAATATTATTAGGGAAGCCATAGCCTTTCGGTTTGCAGTATTGGACTTTGACATATTGATCCACCAACTCTTCGTGTTGCCTTCCGTCGCCCATCTATTAATCTTGAGCGTACCTAGGCCCAGCCACTAGTTCATAAAATCCTAGCTATGGCATGGAAAAATTGGCCTTGCTGGCGTTGGGTGCCAATGCCACCAATATGGCACCAGTGATGAAATTTACTGGTGGTGTTGGAGCAACGTCGGCAGTATTTTTGTGCTAATGGCATGCCATGCCAACAGTAAATATATATTACCATGAACATGCCTTGTTGGCGCCACGCCACCAATTAGATTGTTTGCTTATAAAAAAGATATGCAGCTACGTAATCCATCAACTAATTTAATATATATTGGTGCATCAACAAGTTCAACTTAACAAACTAGATAGGTACTCATAAACTCAACAAACTACATAACAGTTAGTAGTTCAAGAACTAAACTAGTTCAACTTAACAAACTGTTCAACTTACAAACTATAGCATCCATAGCCTAGGTGGTCGATTACACTTCTTGATCAAGGATTGCCCTCATCTGTCGAATCTTGTACCTATTTTTTCTCCCTCTTTTTTAAAATGAGCTTTCTCCATTTTAAGCTCATTTTTGTCGGCCCTGAGGACCTTCCTCTCCTTCTTTAGCTGACCCCTCTCCTCGATCAGCTGATCCCTCTGCTCCTTCAGCCTAAGTCTTATCGAAGAGATCAGCCTTCTCATCGATCAGTTGATCCCTCTCTGCCTTCAATGCGGCATTCATCTCCTTCGGGGCCTTGATTGTACTTTTATGAGACTCTAGAAGCTGATGGTTGAGCATGTCCACATCATAGACCTTTTTCTCGATGGGCGTCGAAATTGGTATGTATCCCTACCAAGTCCAATGTTTGAAATCGCTAGATATGCATGTGTTTGCAATCATCATGGATGGTTAGATATGCTTGTGTTTGCAATGATCATGGATGTGTTTGGAATCTTACTTGGTTGCTGCTTGCGTCGCCTCCGTCGGTATAGGCCACGACGTTACAAGAAGACCTGTAGTGGTTGTTGAACGTACTCATCAGCGCCAGCTACAAAATAATAAGTCAGCCATGACAACTACATATGGGACCAACTGAACTATGACAACATATCACAACTGAACTATGACAACATATGACAGGGAAATAACCACACACGGCAGTTTTACAAGTCTATATCACATAACGACATTTTTATTGTACATTTCATGGAAAAATCAATATACCATGGCATTTTTACTCAATTGGCATGCTCTTTCATTGACAAACATCAAGTGTAGTACCTATTTACTAGTCATATGAATCAAACCCAAAACACTAGTCAATTTTCTGCATGTTATATCAAGTCTTCAACACTACATGACCAATCAACACTACTTATGCCTAGTATGAACTAGAGTATATGAATGCAACTAAAGGAATACATGACCTGGATCAACACTAGTTTGGCACTATCAAAGTTTACATTTTGGCACTCATAACTTACATTTTGGCACTGCCAAAGTTACAGTTTGGAACATTCATATCTTGCATTTTGGCACTACCAAAGTTTACATTTTGGCATCAAAGTTATGAGTTTGGCACATTCATAGCTTACATTTTGGAACTATGAACGTTTACATTTTGGCATTGTCAAAGTTTTCAGTTTGGCACATTCATAGCTTACATTTTAGCATTGTCAATGTTTCCAGTTTGGCACATTTAAAGCTTGCATTTTGGCACTGTCAAAGTTTACATTTTGGCACTATCAATGATTTTTTTTCTAACCATTTTTTGGCACTCTCAGAGCCCATTAATTAAAACTAGAATGAACCTAGCTAATCTTCTACAGTGCCAAGATTCAAGCAAACAAATCGAAAGGGAGATGCTCGTCGAGGATAGGAGCTGATGCGCGTCATCACCCGCCCGCGTCTCCATCACCATCGCCTAAATCTTGCATGTCGTCATCGCCAAAACCTTAACACTTGGGTACAAATAAAAAGAGACAAAAATGTCCTGCAATGGCCATGAGAGGGGAGGTGTAGATGTATGTCAGCAAGAGGGGGAGGGCTAGAAGAAATAGTAGAGCATCGGAGCCTGCCGAAAATGGCTGAAATCACCGTCGGCGTAAGGGGGTCGACTAAGTTGGTGGTGAGAACGAAATGGGATTGAGATAGAGAGTTGTCGCATGGGGCGAGGGGCCCGCCCACCTAGGTTTCGACCCAGCCATGTCAAACGCAATGTTTGGCTAGGCTGAATAGGCCCGCGTCGGAAAAATACTTCAATCATAAAAAAGGCTCAAAATTATAAAAGACTCAAATAATAGAAGATTCCAAATAATAAAAGACTCAAAATAATAAATATCAAAATAATAAAAGATTCAAAATAGTAAAAGGACTCAAATTAATAAAAGACTCAAATTTATAAAAGATTCAAAATAATAAAAAGACTCGAAATAATAAAAAGTCTCAAAATTATAAAAGACTCAAAATAATAATAAAAAGATAAAAAAATTGAATTTTCAAAATAATAAAAAGAATCAACATAAGAAAAAGACTTAAAATTGTAAAAGATTTAAAATAATAAAATGATCAAATTATAAAAGACTCAAAATAATAAAAGATTCAAAATAATAAAAGATTCAAAATAATAAAAGACTCAAGATTATAAAAGATTTAAAATTATAAAATACTCAAAATTATAAAAAGTTCAAAATAATAAAAAAGACTCAAAATAATAAAAGGATTCAAAATAAGAGAAAGACTAAAAATTATAAAAGATTCAAAATAATAAAAAGACTCAAAATAATAAAAGTTTCAAAACAAAAAGAGACTGAAAATAAGAATAAGACTCAAAGTTATAAAAGATTCAAAATTATTTGTGGCGTGCCGGGAATTGGCACATCAACACTAAATTAATTACCTACGGCATTGACTGAAATACAACACCAACATTAGCTTGTGCCTGGTTAGTACAAATGGGCCCACCAATTTGTGTTGTGTTGGAAAAATAGCAACACGAGCACTAACTATATAAAGGTGATGTACCAAATATGCCAACACCACCACTATTTTAAAAAATAATGGTGGCGTTGATTGGAAAGGGCACCAGCAATTAAAGTTGTGGGTAGCCATTTCTCCACTAGTGAACCACTCCTTGACCATCCGCCGAACCCTCAACGTGAACCAGCATTTGTAGAACAGTTGGGCGAAAGTTTCATTGGCCGCTTGCAAAGGATGCAAAGACCACAATTTTCCCAACCCCTTCTTTCCAATTTGCCGGCCCTCCAGTTCCTTCTCCAACCAAGAGAAGAACTTGACTTTAGGGGGGGCAAACCTTCCAGATGGTCTTGTTCATGGTAGTCGACGTGAACCCAAAGAATTGGGCCATATACGCGAAAGCAACCGAGTATTCTCCATTTGCCTCAAATTTCCATGATATGTCATCATCAACATCCTCAAGGAGAGTGATCTACTCTAGTCTGATCCAGAGGTTTACAAACTCGGTAATATGGATGAACATAGGGTTGGTGGACGTGTTGATCTTGCACATCCAAGCAAGGTCCCATAGTGCATCCTGCACCACCCACCTCTTCCACGGGCGGCGGCGAAAATGAGGGCAGCGATATCCTTTCGGTTTTTTTCCTTGTAACCATAGGGCATCCCAGAACGGCGTCTTGCCTCCATTATCGATGGAAATGACAATGGTGGCGTAGAAAAGGTCCATGTACACCTCATTTCACGAGTTCCCGAGGCCCACCCACAGTTTGGTGGGATCCTTCCATTCCAACCAAGGCCATTGCAGACGGAGAGCCCTCGCAAATTTGCCCAAATGCAAGATACCGAGTCCACCAAGGTGAGTAGGGTGGCAAATGGTTTCTCAGTTGACTTTGCATTTCACACTGGTAGTTTTCTCTCTAGCCGACCACAAGAAGGCACACTCAATCTTGTTAACACTTTTCCGAACACTAGGGGGTCGCAAGCAGTGTGATGTGGTAGATGACTTGAGATGTGAGCGATGACTTCACCAGTTTGAACATCTGTGGTAATGTTTCTTCCTTGCAAGGGAGGCAGTCTTGCAACAACTTGTCCTCAAGATGTTGGAACTCCACCCTCTTCAGTTGCCAGATGGAGAGGGGGGATCCCAAGATACCATTGGGAAGGACGTCCGAACGGCAAGGATGCTATGGAGGATGTCATCAAGGTCTAACTGGCCGCAACGGATGGCAACCACATAGCTCTTCTGGAAATTGGTGGCCAGCCTGGTAACCTTGCTGAATGATTTAAGAATTATAGCAAGGTTGTGTATATCCTCCTTTATCGCTGTGAGAAAGACTGTCGCGTCATCCGCATAAAGTCATGTACAAACTGCTGGGTGTCGTCCTCTAACCATGTGCAAGAGGTTGTGTCTCGTAGCGGCGTCCAGAACCCCTTGAAGTGGGTCAATTGCCAGGACAAAGATAAGGGGGAGGGGGTACCCCTGTCTAAGCCTACGGCCATGGTAGATGGGAGGCACTGCAACTCCATTAAGAAGAACGCACGAAGAGGAAGTGCAAAGTAGAGCCGCCACCCACTCGTGGAAGCGGTGCGGGAAGCCCAGACGGCGTAGCAGGTCAAGGATGTACTCTCATCACACCGAGTCAAAGGCCTTTCAAATGTCGAGCTTGAAGAGCAGACAAGGGGTCTTATTTCTCTGTAGCAGCCTTGCTAGGTTTTTGACATACATGAAGTTGTCGTGAATGCTTCTCCTCTTATTGAAAGCACTTTGTGTATTGAAGACAAAGTTGTTCGTGAATGGGGAAAGACGGAACACCAGCACCTTGGGTATGATCTTAGCAATAGCATGGATAAGACTAATGGGGCGGAAATCCCCAATCAACTCGGCCCCATCCTTTTTTGGTAATAGCACAATGTTGGTTGAGTTAACCCAGTGTAGATTCATCGTTTGGAGGTTACTGAACTGTTGGAGGCCCCATGACATCATCTTTGATGATGTGCCAACATCTCTTAAAGAAACACTACAAGAAATATGTCAAATTGTGACCTTGACTATTGGTCACTGAAAGGTCATTGTTTTTCATTTGCGACCTTTTTGTGACCAAAAACAGAAGGTCAAAAGCTGGCAGTCGTAAACTGAAATTAACGACCTTCTCTGTGAGAAGGTCGTAGACGTTTACGACCAAAATAGAAGGTCGTTGAACCCATGACATTTTGTTTTGGTCACTGGCTGGCTGCCCAGGCCACGTCGGATCCGACGTGGCAATCTGATGTGGCAAAATTACGACCAATTCAAAAGGTCACTGACAAGATTCAGCCCGGTCCGATTAGGTGTTTTAGATGAGCCGAGCCCAACAATTCAGCCTTTTATTTTTTTTCCTATTAATTTCAGCATGGGCCATACCGCACAATTCGGCCTTTTTGTTAGGTTCTTCCATACTAGGGGGGCTCGGCCTTTTTTTAGTATATTTCTTTTTTTATTTTCTAAGGTTTTTTTTTGTTTTGCTTTTTAAATAGTCCAATGCTTGTTGGGTTGTTGCCTTTTCCAGCCCAATTATTTGTCCAATATTAGATCTCAGATTCTGAAAGAAATGTTTGGACAAAGTTGTTTCATATTCAAATCAGGAAAACTCCATGTCAAATTCAAATCATCCATCATATCACATCACATAACACATCTCATAGGTTTACATAATACATCTCTCAGAAATACACTTACACAGGAATATAGCAGGAACAGAGGGAATATCTACTACTATCCTAACATGTACGTATATGCATGTGTGCTTGCTTGACCGGCGCATGCAACAATGTAGCAGCCAAACAAGTAGGCATCGTTGACGTCTACTCATAGCTTTCCTCGCACCAGAAAAAGAGTCAAAACAAAAAATATTAGACCATAATATGACACCAGACCACAGATTAGTAACTTTAAATCAGAAAGTATATCCACATCACCGTAAAATAGTCCCAGACCATCGCAAAGAAGCCAAATACTATTAACTGATGATTAGTAGACACAGACATGATTCAGCCACATAATGGCTACCACAAGCAAAAGTGACAAATGTGTAAGCAAGTTGCTGGTGTATACAAGGTGATTGAAATCTTGACGTTTAGTACTCCCTCTACACACGGGTTAAGCAGAAACCAATCAGTAGCAGACACGAGTGAAGCTACCAAGACAATATTAAATTTATATAATCAGTACCACTGCTCGATTTTTGCAATAGTTTAGAAAAGAACAATGAGTTTTCAGTAAAGAGGAATATGTGGCTAGAGCCTTTTCTGTTTGGTGAAGGTGCCGATGGTATGCACATTTGTATTAACAAGAACAACAGCCAGGTGTTTTGTATGAGTAAGGAAAGCATAGATGATTTTTTTAAGATCCATAAACCCAGCCACAACAAGTTTGTTTTTACCAGACTGTCAACATATATACAGTATTGCAGTTATGTTTACAATCAGGTAGACACACTTGGCATATGCACAACAAATAGAATCTGCCAACATCCGATAAGAACAAAGAACCTACCTTTTGGATTTGATTAAATTTCTCTCTGTGCTCATCCTCAAGTGCAACTCCACCGAGAACAACATCTTTTATTTGGCCTGGCAAGGAAATTAAAAAGCACCATTAGGAATGGAAAATGCATATGAGACAGCTATCCATAAAGCACTTGTCTGAAACAGCAAGAAATTGTCAGTCCTCTACCTCTAGTCTGGTACCAAATCCCCACAAAATCATGCGAGCCAAAGTCACAATCACAAAAGCATGTTACAGCCAGGATCTATGATAATTTTCTACTATGCACTAGTATTGCTGGATAACTCGTCTAGCAAGATAAAATACACAGGATAACTCATCGGTCCTACAAGGCGGGCTTGCTGCAACCACAAAATCACGAGCCCTCTAAAACCTGGTGCCCATGTTCCTATTATTGTTTGTTCGTTCATTCATCACGCTAGCATAGCGGATTCTATCTAACTAGATGATCTGTGTGGCTTGGCGACAAAAGCAATCTAAGAATGTTCAGGATACCTTCTGGTTGACAAGGTCGAACGCCCTCTTGTGCACCCGCATCTCAAACCGATCCCAGGTGTTGGCACCTATTTTACCAAAACAGGATAACATAGTTACACTCTGTTTACTTTCAAATCATCATAAGAAACTACAGCACAGCAAGAGTAGCAGATGACTGATTTGTGACGGGCTGAGTATCAGGTTTAAAAAGCTTGATTTTGAACATCAAATGTATCAGAATAATCATATGAATCATCATTTGCTCATCCCATCTACCAAGTGCAACTACTTCATCATTCTAGGTAAATTAAGATGTTAAATGACTAAAACTAGAAGTATGCTACAATCATATGGTGCTGGTTAAAAAATGTGACTAGAGGACTACACTTGAACACATCACTTGCAATGCCTACTGGAAGGAGCAAGTGTATAGAAGAAAACAAACATTAGACAGGCTGGCCATCAGTCTTAAAAACCTTGATTTTGTATTCCTCAAAGAGAATCTCAGGAATATGTTGTTGTAGCATCATCTGACCAGCTAATCCATCATTAACACACGTGCACACACAGAGCAGAGAATGATTTGAAATCAAGTGCAAGAATTGTTGTAGCACATACAACTAGCATGTTACGGTTTGTGGGTGATGGGGAAAATGCATGTGAAGTGCATAAATCACATAGGGATGTGTACAATACACACCATCTTTGACAGCAAGCAAAACAGACAGGAATAGAGCATGTCAACACCGTAAAGCACAATCACTAGCATGGTGGTGACAGCAGTTTCTAGACACCAACCATTCTTCTTGCAGGTGCTGGACGCCCCCGCCTTGTAGCATGAGTGGAAGTAGCACGCAATCTGCACCAATAAAGCACCAAAAACAACGTCAATCCCCTGTGTCACAGTCTCACAGACAGCCAAACCATCTTAATCCAAAAAACAAAAAAGGCATCAGCACCACCGAGGAGGAGGACGCACCGAGATGAAGGTGAAATTCTGGGGTGGCGTGCCGATGCCGATATCCCAAAAGTACAATCCGTTTCATGTAGTTCTTGAGCGACACGATGTCGCCCTCCTCCTCAGAGCAGAGGGTGTCAGCTACGCCACCGCCGAGGAGGACGTGCTGATGTGCCTCCTCGCCACTGGAGAGGCGTGTGGTGCTATGGATGTTTAGGTTGACAGGAAGGTCACCGTCCGACCAGGAAGGTCACCGTCCAACCATGTCGGTAGAGTTCTTGCTGCCGCCACCACTCCTTCATCGACAAAGGTGCTTTCTCCCGATGTCAATGCAACTGCAAGCAAGCAAGGAAACATGAATGAATGAACACGATGGTTTAAATCAGAATGCTGCGGGTCAAGCCAGCTTCTCTGCGAAATGACTCGTAAGAACATTTTGTGCTCCCTACCATTGTGGTACAGCTCGTCGTGCAGGCCAGCTATGTTGAAGACTGACAGGAAAGAATCCAGGTGGATCTTGGCAGGGCTCGAGAAGTTTATATGTTCCCAGGGATTCTATAGAATTCGTTGTGTGCATAGAGGGCCACGTAAGTTCGAAAAGTGGGAAAGGAATTTCGCTACTGAATTTTCATACAGAGAAATGGTAATTAAACTCAAAGGCATGGATTACCGTTGGTGATGAGAAGCCATATCTTTGCATCAACATGTTGTTCACCGCACTCATATAATCGATTGTCATCTGTGCATGATCAAATATAAAGATTGCACTAAGAAAAGTGTTTTCAATTTTTCGAGAGAATAGACACTGCAAGAATAGCATACTTCTATACTAAGTCTAATAGAACAAGGTCCTGCAAAGAACTAGGACTAAACAGACTACTGTAGTATCAATTAACTCCCACATGATTAAAAAACTCAACCTACAGACACTAGCACATGAGGTTTTTTTTAATTTAAAATAACTACCAAGCACCATGGGGAGGCCAAGCCTCGAACCCCGATGGGCTGCGAGCAATGAGCAGCCAGCCAACTGAGCGATAGTTAAAAAAGCAAAGAGGAAGAGTACAGATGAATCTGCCTCGGACGGTGACCTTCTTGAGCGTGTTCCGCACCAGGCCCTCTGCCTCGGATGCCGGGAGGAGGGTTTGCAGTAGCACGGCCGCGAGGAGCGCCAGGTCGATGCCTCTGCAGGTACCCATAGTCGCGATCTGCAGATAATCGCAGGGATTAGCCAAACCGTAAGAGGAATATCGGAAAGTGGAGGTAAATCCTAGTGTGAAAAGTAGCAGAGCATGCTGCGGGTCCATGAGAAGAGAAGCAGCAGAGAGGGTGGGGGAGAGCTCACCAGAAACCGAAGAGGATCCCGCCGGCCGAGCTCACGGTCCCTCTGCAGGGAGATGGGGACGAGGAGACGGCGAGGAGATTGGAACGAGGAGATGGGGCAAGGAGGTGGAGACGGCGAGGGTTGGTGGCGAGGGTCGGGCGGAGGCGAGGAGATGGGATCAGCGGCCGCCGCGACGGGATTCACCATGGCTTCGTCTGGTCCGGATCTAGAGCGCAGGGCGGGGCGGGGAGGAGGGGAGCAAGTGCGCGAGGGGGCCCGTGGCCAGCGTGAAGCACACACGCGCGCGCCGGCAAGAAAGCCGGCCGCGACGCCATGGTCGTGCCTGGACTGGTGGGTCTGGGGGGTGAAGGCTACGGGAGAGGGTGTGTGGCGGAGACGAGGTCGCCGGTGGTGGGTGGGGGTGGCGGCGGCGGGAATCGCGGGAGGGGGCTTGCTCTCTCTCGATCTGGACTGGATCGGGATCGGTTTGGTGGGTGGGATCGGGAGGGGAGGGGGAGGGGATCGTGCACCGCGGAAGGAGGCCGGGGACGGGGAGGAGGTGGTGGCGACGACGAGACGAGGACGAGGGAGGAGGAGTACGATGGGAGGAGACATGCGGCGGCGGGGGAAAAGGGAGCGGGAGCGGCAGCGGCGATGGTGATAAAAGTGAGCTAGGGTTTCGTGGTTTCATGGGTGGACTAGGATGAGAGGGAGGGGGCGAGAGCGATGAGGGGGGTGTGGGTTGCCGTTGGATCCGGGCGCATCCGACGGTGCTAATCCATGATCCGCGTGAGATGGTTTTGGACCAATCAAAACGCAGTATCCCTTTGATGATTTTAAGACCATTTAAATTGGTCATAATCGATTGAAAATAAGATGTTAAATCATGTCTGCTATTTGACGGCCTAGGAAATTTATAAAAACATATAGAAAACAAAAAACTTTGCATTGTGTCACCAAGTGTGACCTACTTTTCAGTAAGAATAACAAACTTTGAATAATGCAAATATCATAAAAAAGTATTCTCAGAAATAAGTTTTTTGTAAGAGAATTATTTTTCGAGAGCCCAAAATGATTTTTTTATGAAAAACCTAGCAAATATTTGTTGCAAATTTTGACCACATCAATTTTATAAAATCATATGTCATATTTAATGTTTAGTTGACCAAATGGTTGGGTGCTAAAAGCTTTGGTCCACCTCTGGTGAAAAAGACAAATTTCCGCCGATTCAGCAGGAAACGGGTCAAATTTGAACTGCAACTGCCTCATAGTTTGCTCTTTATTTTTTCCAAAAATCATTTCTAGGTACATAAGTATCTATTTAATCAGAGAAACACCGAAAAAAACCAAGATTCAACCACTAGCTAGGAACGATCATGTCTGCTGTTTTGACAGCATTTTGAAGCGGGCATAAATAATTCAAAAAAATGAAAAAAATGGAAAACATCCACATTGTGTCATTATATGTGACCAAGTTTTCAGGAAAAATAATAAACTTGTAATACGGCAATTATTTTAAAAAAGTGTTCTCATAAATGAGCTATCATGCGTGAAGATTCATGGCTTTCATACCAAATGATCAATCTTATGTCCATATTCATGGCATAGTTTGTTCAAATAATCTCATATTGTGCACAATGGTGCATCTTGAAATTCCAAACAATGTTGCCTAAGGGAGTTTTCATTTTCTTTGCACGGAAAATTCATTTTCCATTTTCCGAGTGCCCGAAATGAGTTTTTTTTTTGTGAAGGACCTACAATATATTTATTACAAAATTGGACCAAATCAATTTTATAAAATAGTAGGTCATATTTAATGCACAATTGACCAAATGGTTGGGTGTCAAAAGTTTTGATCCACCTCTCGTGAAAAAGACAAATTCCCACCGATTTAGTTGGAAGCGGGTCAAATTTGAACTGTGTCTACCTCATTGTTTGCTCTTTATTTTTTCCAAAAATCGTTTCTAGGTACATAATTATCTATTTAATTAGAGAAACATCAAAAGTTTTCCAAGATTCAACCACTAGCTAGGAACTGTCAAGCCCGTCGTTTTGACCGCATTTTGAAATGGGTATAAAAAAAATCAAAAAATCAAAAAATCGGAAAACCTTCGCATTGTGTCATTATATGTGACCAAGTTTACAGGAAAAATAATAAACTTGTAATATGGTAATTATTTTTAAAAAGTGTTCTCAGAAACGAGCTATCATGCGTGAAGATTCATGGCTTTCAAGCCAAATGGTCAATCTTATGGCCACACTCATGGCATAGTTTGTTCAAATGATCTCATATTGTGCACAAGGGTGCATCTTGGAATTACAAACAATGTTGCCTAAGGGAGTTTTCATTTTCTTTGCACGGAAAATTCATTTTCCATTTTCTGAGTGCCCGAAATGAGTTTTTTTTTGTGAATGACCTACCATATATTTGTTGCAAAATTGAACCAAATCAATTTCCTAAAATACTAGACCATGTTTAATGCACAATTGACAAAATGGTTGGGTGTCAAAAGTTTTGATCCACCTCTGGTGAAAAAGACAAGTTCCCGCCGATTCAGTAGGAAGCGGGTCAAATTTGAACTGCAGTTGCCTCATAGTTTGCTATTTATTTTTTTCAAAAATCATTTTTAGTTATATAAGTACCTATTTAATCATAAATACATGGTTTGGTGGCGATACGTCGAGTTTTGGACGTTGGCCAAGGGCCCCAACTCTATAGCGCGTAAACTCGCATGCGCCCCGTGTGACCGTGGCGTTGCCATGTGTTCTGGGCGGCCTAGGCATGTCTAGTGGGTTGGGCACTCCTCAGGTAGGTGCTAGAAAGAAAATCACAACATAAGATTCTCACGAGGAGACCGATCGATGCTCAAACATGAATAAGCAGCCAAGTGTTTGATTAGCGGTACAGGAAATGCACATGGCCAATGGACGTGAGTTTTGGCTGAGAATGATCAGTTACTAAGAAGGCCGTCTTCACAAATTTTCAGCTCAAAAGGAGGAGCCTAGGTGGTACTTGCTTTGCAAAGTACCACACTGGACATAAATACGAATGTTGAAGCTGGGCTCAAAATAATGAATGGATTGAGCTGGCATTTGGTGGAGGATGGTTATTTGGACATAGGAAAGCACCGTAGAAAATGGATACCATTTGGACATGCCAAAGTGGTACTTCCTTCACAAAGTGTTTTTCTGAACAGAATAGGAAAATGAATATTTTTGAATTATTTTTGAACTAGGCAAGGAAGGTTTTTTATATATTTGACGAAGATATGACCCAAACAATTTATGAGATTTTTTTGGGAATTTTGGGAATGACAGAAATATAGGTTGCTTCACAACCTAGGGCAAAAACTATCACATGGACATGACACATAGGCAAAACTGATGAGGTGGCGCCTAGTCATAGCAACCCACCACAATTTACAAGGTTATGACCATCTATATTGGTCATGATCAGCTAGAAATAAGGCGGATCTGCTTTATGACCATTTCGTGTAAGGAAATTACGACATTTCTGATCAAAATGGTCGTTATAGTTTAGGGTTTGGAGCCCCCCAAACAGCTTTTGACCAATTAGTTTGAAATGGTCATAGATCTATGACCGATTCTTCCAGGTCACTCACAGAAGGTCACTAGTTAACATATTTCTTGTAGTGAAATAGCATCAATGGCCGCCTTAACCACCTCCACCGGGGATGTCAGAATCAGTGCCATGAAGATCAATAGCTCCCAGATTCAGGCCTGGGTAGGCATTGTAATTTAAGTGGTGAAAGAAATGCATTACACTTTATAAAAGTAAAACAGGGCATTGTATTTTCAAATCCTAAGAGTAAAGGATTTTTGAACAAGGTGAAAATTGCTCTAGGCTGCTTGGGGATTCCTGATTCCTTAAGCAACATATATACAACGTTCACTTATTCGACAGAAAGCATTAAGCTCGAAGACGTTTAAGGAAATATATTGGAAGAATTACAAACAAATCACTCATGGACTGGATACATGGAGGCTTCAAAGAGGTGGTGTACACCGTCGAGCAGGGACATACACGCAGTTACATGACGGAGCAGGCGGGCGGGCTCTCCTCGCAGATGACCATCGGCGTGCACGGCATGGGCATCGGCTGCTGGTACGGCGGGTAGGCCGGGCACTGGCACGTGGGCGCCGGCGCCGGAGGGGGCGGCTTGGAGTGGCCCTCGCAGCACGGCGTACCGCAGCCACACGGCCACGCCGATGGGTACGGCAGCGGGTACGGGTACGCGTACGGGACCAGCTGGTTGCACGGGGCTGGCTTGGTCTCGGGCTTCTCGTCTTGCTTCTTCTGCTTGGGAGGGTCGTCCTTCGGCTTGGCTACCACCGGCGGCTTGACGACCTCAATGTTCTTGATGACGTTGCTGGCCTTGCACCAGAGCTTGCATGTCAGCTTGTCGGCGTCGAAGGGCCCCGACACGAGCACCCGTTTATCCTCGTACACGATCTTCTCGATGACAAACTTGCCTCGGTCCTGGATGGAGGATAGGACCCTCTGAATCTTGGCGCTGCAGCGGCTGCACCCCATGTCCACCGTGATGCTCAACGTCGGCATCTTCTGCACATCAAGATACACCTCGGCTCAGGAACGGCTGCGCCCACGATCCAGCGTCATGTTTCTCCTGGTTCTGGATTCAACAAAGCCGAAGGGAGAAGCGCAACAGAAGTAAGCTCACCTTTGCAGAAGCAGAAGAAGTAAGCTCACCTTTGCAGTTCCTTATCGCAAGAAAAACCTTTGAAGATCTTAAGTAGATGCCGGAGAGGAAGTAGTGGAGCTGTGGCCGCTGCGTCCGACCAGGACGAAGGTGTTTATGTTTTCTCCTATGGTTTGCATCTGGTTTGGTGGCGAGATCACGTCGGGACGGATCGGTCTTGAATGCTATTCTATTCGCAAAAAAAAAAAATGCCATTCTGAAACCCTGGTGCGGCGCGAATAGATGGCGAGCGATCCCCCCGTATCGGGTGTCGGATCACATCTCAACGGTTGACAAATTCTGTTGAACATTTAATGCCGCCGCCGTGAAGCCAGGACATGGAGCGGTGACAATTAGTGGAACGACGAAGAAACAGCAACTGTAAAAAATAAAAATAAATAAAATCAACGTTGGCCTATATGCCGAACCGAAATGGATGTTGCCTCTGCATCGACCGGTGTACTGGAATCGCACGTCTTACAAGAGTTTATGCTCCTGCAAAGAAAAGGAAAAGCCAACGACAATTGATGACACGGACGAATTTGTAGGACTAAGAGCCTCTGCATCATGTAGTTGTAATTTAGGAAGCTGCTAATCCGGCGCTCCGCTCCGTCCTGGAGGAGTCGAGTGTTGTCGAATAGGGCCTAGAATGCATAGACATGTTCACGGCAACTATAGCCAAACTCTCATCTAGTTTAACTTCTCAAGAAAGAAGGCGGCATATCGGTTGCGCCTCAAATTTGAGCGGCCGAAGCCACTTCTCAGCAAAAAAGATTCCCTTTGTGGCTTGGATGTCACTCTCCCTAGCTCGGTTGCCTCCACGCAGGCACCAACTTTCTTGCCTCCGCCGCTTTCCTTTCCCCCGTCGGCCACCGTGCAGCCCCCGCCATCCTCCTGCACACTTTGATTGACCACCGCCTACCGACATCATGTGAATCGATGAATCTAGTCATGGCTGCTACCATGAGCTCGTAGATGAGGAGGGCCACCCCGTATTCGCATTTCGTCCGGAATGGGTCGGCGCAGCCACCCGAGTACCCGCCGCCACCTCCCGCTCGAGATCCATGTCTCAGTCATCGCTGCTGCTGGAGAAGTACCGGCATGCGGCCTAGGGCGATTCGGCAGCGGAGATCCACAATTCGAACATGCGGAGAAGCGGTGGCTCCACACATACCAGTCCATGTTGCAGGCGGCGTGTGGTATGTCGCTACTCGCCCGGGCGAAGGTGGCCCCGCCCAGGACTTCATCGAGCCTCCCGCTAGAGAGGTCTCCCGCGCTGAGGAGGAGCAGGACTGCTTGAAATTTAATCAGCTCGAGGCCGAGCTATCGACAAGACCTATATGGCTTAGCCCATCGCAAAGAATCCGGAGCTAGTCACCGCGAAAGAAGAGTGGCCCGATTCCAAGAAGCGTGGCAACAACGCCGATGAAGCCGGACCCTCTGGCTTTCCGACTCCGGCGTGAATTGGGACGAGATCTTCAACGATGATGAGCAATTTAAAGTTGTCTAGTTATGCTATGTAGTTTAAAGTATGCTAGGTGGTGATAAACCATCTAATTATGCAATGTATGATGTGCTACCTTTATTTAATTATGAAATCGAGTAATTTAAATTTGTGTTTGAAATATGCAGAATATTTTTAGGGAGTTCAACTTTAAGAGTTAAGCTAGGAACCACTTTTTATTGAGGAGATAAGATTTGAAACAGCTTTTGAAGGGCTAAATTTTGAGGGTTCGACTAGAGATGCCCATAGAAACGCAACGCTTTTTACCAACTAACACATGGTTGCCTTTCAAACTTGAGAGCATCATCTCTATTATTTTGAAAGTGTAGCAAAAATAATATATAAGTTTAAGTATAACATATATTTTATTGGATTCCACAAAATTTGATGTGGAGCATCCTACGGACATCACCATGTCAAGAGTCTGTTTGGCAAGTGACACGTGCGACCTCTACTTCTCATACATAAAGGTGAATCTTCTCCTTTACACGTGTTCACTTGACCCCTTCGAGGATGGTATACTACTTGACACTCCACTCATGTGCATGCATAGGCATTGCTGGAGCTTCACGGACGACGAGGAGGAGTGCAAGCGCCAAGGAACACCTACACCATCCGCGAGGGAAGCGTGGAAGAGAAGACGGAAGAAAGGAGAAGAAGATGGAGCGGCTACTGGAGTCAGGCCGGAGGTCCGGACGTCCGTCCGGATCATCCGGACCTCCCCTAGATCAACTGGATAACTGCGCCGACGACACCCGAAGCTTCACCATGAAGCCGGATCATCCGGCCCTTGCCTGCGCGCATGACTTGGGTCAAGGCCCGTGTACCCATTCGCCCCTTGGGCTATAAATAGACCTCCTCCACCTCGTTTCTAGGGGAAGCAAATATGATAGCTCATTCTTAGGTGAGCTTTGCTCCTACCTCCTCCTCTTGAGAGAGAGAGACCACTCCCATGGAGTTCAAGACCTCCATGTGAGAAGATCCCGAGGGATTCAAGCCCCCCTTCGTGGGAAGATCCTTCTAGGATTCAAGCCCCCATCTCCGTTGGATTTGGGATGGACTCTAGCTTGTATATTTCTCATTGTTGTTCATGTACCTTGTGGATCTTGTGTGTTTGATTGTCTGGTGGATGTGTGATTGGACTCGTTCTTGAGTGTTTTCGCTTGTGATTTCTCTCTGTTTTTCCCTGTGTTCATCATGTTCTTCGAGGGATCCCACTCCAATCGTGAAAGATCAGGCGTCTAGGGTTCTATCCTACATCAAAATTATTCTAGGTCCACAACAATTGTTAAGTCATAAAGAATATTGCCAGAATCTAAGTAGAGCACGCGTGCTACTTAGGGCTTTTGTGATGCCAAATTTGCCATGTACTTAGGGCATCTTCAACGTTGTGCATCAAACCGTCTGTAAATATCCGGATTGTGTGGTTTGTACACTTTGTGCCCTCCAATATCGTCCATCAATCGTTCGTGGGCAGGCCCACACGTCCGGCTTTCTGTAAACTGGAAGAAAAGTTGGGGGGTATCTGGGTGTCTGAACCTCCGTCACATAGGCGTCCGACACCCCTGACCCACACAAAACCATATCTCTTTTCCTTCCCCAACCAATACTCCTCTCTCCGCGTCGCATTCATGTTGGTCCAAAGCGGACGTGATCGGTATTCGACGGTCTGACCGCCGCTCGCTCTTGGCGTTGTGTTCATGTCGGTCCAAATCGAGCATGACCGGATGGGCGACAAGACAGATTCCTATGACATTCAAGCAGGCTGCAGTCTATCCGTCTGGCAAGCATTCACGCTGGCGCGACGAATGAGAAGTCATTGCTCCACCTAGTCGGCATATTCAAGACATTGCTCCGCTCCCCTGGGCACCCATTATTTAAATTGCGCTTCGCCTGACCGGCACAAACCGCGGCACGTCTGAGCCCCATCTCCCTTCGTCTGACCTCCGTCGGCGCACCACTGCTCCCCTTCCTCCTCCTTCCCATGACTGTCGGCGCAATGGCCAAGACTGAATGTGTATTGTTCAAGAATCTCTCACCACGGCACCAGCACGAGACCGCGGAGCTTGTGCATGACTGGGAAGACGAGTGCGCGCACCGCATTGAGGCAGGAATGCCTCCAGCTCGTGGGAGCAGAGATGGAATGATGAGGACCGAACGATGAAGGACATGTATAATGAGGAGCAGGCGCCCGCTCCAGTCATGGGATTCACCATAGCGCAGACACACTTTGATGCTTTCATGGCGTAGGAGGAGCAGGCGGCTCCATCGGTCTCCATGTTCTGGATGCTGCAGGAGGAGCAGCGGCACAACCTACAACACTGGCTCGTGGAGGGCCAGATCTTGGGCGGGTAGGCCGTTGCAACCATGGTCTTGGAGGATATGGGCTTCATCGATGAGAAGCTTGCACTCTATGAGTTTGTGCGTCACGCTCGCACCATCTGTGGTGAGCGGTGGCTCCACCCCGCCAATGAGGTGGCGGACAACCTCCAAATTCAAGCATATCATAGTGGAGGCAGACACGGAGGTGGCACGCGCATTAGCGAATGGGAGGGCTGCCACCATCGTCAGCTTAGCATTGTTTGTGTCAGGCCGCAATGATGATGAGGCCCGCCCATCCTACTCGACCAACGACCTCACCTCCATGGACTATGTTACGGCCAGGCAGAGGAATCCGACGTGGAATAGTAGGAGGTGGGACACGGACGTGCCCATCCCTGGCAAAAAGCTGGATGTGGGATAGGGACGTGCCCATGGCTGATGAAGAGTATTCTAGGGTTGGACACTTTTGATAGGTAAAAAAATATTGGTATTAAGGAAAATGGCGTGTGCGCTTTTTCCGTGCATC
This sequence comes from Triticum aestivum, assembly GCF_018294505.1. Classification (NCBI taxonomy): domain Eukaryota; kingdom Viridiplantae; phylum Streptophyta; class Magnoliopsida; order Poales; family Poaceae; genus Triticum; species Triticum aestivum. The sequence goes on from NC_057798.1 coordinate 444,559,766, forward strand.
AGGTTTGATGGCCGGTTGTGCTAGCACGGTCCACGGACATGTCCAGATGTTGTTGCTCATGTTTTGTGTGCCCATTTTGATGGACGGTGTTGAAGAAGCCCTTACAATTTGACACTGGTGCTAAATTTCTAGGTTTGATTGCTACCATTACTTTTACCCGGGGAAATGGTAAGATAAGTTTTACTCCCTCCGTTCCTAAATATTTGTCTTTCTAGAGATTTCAACATGTGACTACATACGAAGCAAAATGAGTGAATCAACATTCTAAAATATGTCTATATACATCTGTATGTGGTTGTCCATTTGAAATATCTAAGAAGATAAATATTTAGAAACGGAGGGAGTATAAAATTACTAAAACACAGAATAATATATGCGCATCAAAACAGACTAAACGGGACGCTAAAGGGGGAAAAAACTAGGTGCGACATAGTCAAGTACGCCCATGGCGGTAACTAATGGCAGTACTACTAGGCCAAGGCCTAGTAGCAAGGCGAGGATGGGAAGGGTTGCGCTGACCTTGGGCCCAGTGGGCTGGCTGGTGACAGATCGAGGTCTGGCTGTGGAGTGGTGTAGTTCGGGTGGTCGAAACCACGGGCAGGATTGCTAACTGAGAGGTGATTCTTGCAAGCTTCTATCATCGTAAAGAGTTCCAGCTTTCAGGACCAAAAATGCATAGTTTTAGAGAGAACAAATAATTAGAAAAATAGGTCAGGCTTAAGGTCTTACTTCCAACCGTATACTTGCATTTGTGTTTTCATCTAAATATCCAACTTGGTCCTAGTAGACATCGCTACGTATGTTTTGTCAATGTATATATGTGGGGGTTGCGTCCTAATAACCTCTTGACCGATCAGCAACCTGCATCACAATTCTATTGCCAACCAAGGCACTTACCGTCATGCAGGGATCCTCGACTATGATGGATTCCACCTAACTTCAGATTCTCCATTTAGGCTTCGATTTCCTCCATTAATGGTCCATTGCAAAGGGAAGTAAAATAAACAAAGGGATTTGCAATCTCTTGATTTTATTAGTCAGTAGTAATAGTATTTCAAATGGGTCAAAAGGACCGGTAAAGGGTCAAAGTGGGCCGTGTACCTGTGGGAGCAGTTCATGGGCAGCTGGGCGTGCTAGAGGATGTCGATATGGATCTGACGGTCCAAATTGCGACGAGTAGGGTTTGGACGGAATGGAGCTAGGGTTTTCGGGTGGAGGTGCTAGATCTGAGAGAGGGGTAGGGTTGGCTGCTGGGTTTAGTTAGGTGAGATTTGTTTTCTAGATTTTAGTGTTTTGCCCTAAAATGGAGGAATGATGTTGCATTATATAGTTAGGGGTATGTGGGGCTAGGTGGGCCATTGAGCTATGTTAGGTGAGAGGGAAGGCCAAGCATGTTTAGCAAATTTAGTGCCAAATTTATTTATTATTTAACCGGCTATAGCGACCTCATGTTTAATCATTGGGGAATCAAACAAACTCCGATTGACTTGAAATTTTAAACGTAGTCTCACTAGACTATAAGCCACAAATTATGATTCTTGTGATTCAAGCCATTCAGAGCTCACTCGATATCTATTTTAGAAAATATCTCTATTTGTTGAATAAATAGGGTTTGAACTACGTGTGATAGATAACCTTGGGCTAAAATTGTGAAACAATAATGGTAGCTCACAAAAGTCACAAAAGAGTGGGTGCAAGGTTTGGGGGTGAGTCTCGGACTAGAACATCGAAATGGAGGGGGATTTATGTCCATTCGACAAAATGGTGAAATAAAATATCAAATTATTATATGATGCGGATGCAATGATGATAACATTCAATAAACACTCTGGGATGTTACACTCTACATCATGCTTCACTAGGAACCTGACAGATTCAACAAACCTTTAGCATTCCCATGCACGTCGTCAACTCGTCATTGTGTAGATGCCAACTACACAAGAGCAATAAAAGTGTCCTTGATTTCATGGCATCACTGCATGCACTTTTTTTGAATCTGTCACCGGGGGAAAAGACTCCCCATCTACATGCACTTAACAAGACTAAGGCCTATCATCACCAGTCCGCCTCGACAAAGATTCGGACGGCAATTTCCATTCTGCGTCACAACTTTCTCAAAGTTATACTCTTTGTGCATACAATAATAGTGTGAAAATCATCTTCATTTGAGCAAGCGCATATTTTGCATACCCTATCCATTTATTTATTTTTGTTGGAAGAGTGCTCGTGGCTGCCCGTCTGACAAGGATCCTAACGTTTTCATGTACTCCTACCTTCTAGATCAAGTCACATATCCTTCAGTCATCCACTGCATTGCTGGAGCTAGATGCTAGATGCTTGTGGGCAATATTGGGCTTTTAGTTTAGACACCAGCCTATAAGCAGTTTTCATAAAAAAAGACTATACTTTTTACGCCGCCATGACACAAAGTCATCTAAGTCCCTGGTCGGACGAGGACAAGTCCACATTGACTGGGTTGATAGGAGATGCTAAGAAAATCCAAAACTATGGTAGAGATTTATCCTTATCACATGTGCATCGTGAGCAGAACAAAGTCAGTCATGCTCTAGCCCAGATGGGTAGATCCTTGCCTCATACGGCTGTTTGGCTACTGGGGGTGATGAGATTAGCCCTCTTTTCCAATCTGACTATGTGAACGCTCCTTAATGAATGAGGTTTTTTAATTCACAAAAAGTCCTTACTCGAAAGCTTTATCTTGTAGATCTCATTGACACTAAAGGAATTAAAATGTTAATGTATAAGATTGGAGTTCCCTCACTAACATTATGGCCTACATGTGGAGCATTTGGAAGGCTAATGCTTTGTTTGGCAGGAAAAATTTCACTCCTATTTCAATTTATGCAAGCTATTCTAAAAAACCAAGCAAGCCCTCGACATGGAAGGAACAAAATCCAACGCCATAAAAGAGCGACCAAACAGGAACTAAGGGCCAAATTCACAGTAGGAAAATGATACATAGGCAATACACACTACATGATTAGGCTATAAAGTCTTTACAGATGCAGCATGGAAGTCGAAAGCTCAAGCACTACAGGAATTGGGATATACATTCAGATAGAGGGAGAACAATAAGAAAGCAACATCAGCATCTCAGTTGCAGGTATGCAAGTCAGTTAACCTCTACAAGGAGAAGCGCTAGCACTTCAAATGGCTGCTCGGATAGCCCCAACAACTACAACAGGGGAGATTACTTTCATGATGGGTAATCAGACTCTCGCTCAGGCGGCTTCTTCTAAAGACCTTCTAAATAAACCTGGGCAATAGGAGATCAGAAGCCATTTTACAGCCTTTTTCTATGCCACAAGTCATACTCAAGTCAAGATAATGCATATTACCAGGGAACAAAACCACAGGGCACATGACTGTGCAACTCAAGCCTATCTTTCTCAATTTACAGATAATCCTACAGCGTCTTGCGGTAGCATTGCTCACTCAGGTTATCAATGTGCTATGCTTTTGAAGCTAGGTAATCTATCAATCAGGCATTGTAATATTACCAATGTAACATGTGCTTGAGAATCAATTGAAAGGCGTTTATGGCGCCTCCACATTATCCAAAAAAAAGATTGGTGTTCCACGCTAGCCTTCATGGGTCCATGAGTTGATGTATAAGAAGCAAGGAGTTGACGAGCCATTTGTCATGAATGGTGAGCTATCAAAAACAATGGAGCAAGGAGTTGAAGAAGAATGGAAAGGGATGCCACTGGTTGGAGGCAAAGCAGTCTGGACTAAATCTTCATATAGTCGGGTCCACACCGAGTGCACTGGATACTACGCTAGGCTATCCGAACCTAGCCTTGCCCCAACCATCGCTAGGTGGTCGGATTGTCCGGGTCGAGATCGAGAACGCTCATACACGGGCCTGGACTACACTGGTCCTGAAGCCTACGTCGCAGCCACCAGCACCAAGTCAACTCACGCAAATCCTAGCGGCTGAATTGTCCGGATTGATTCACATGGAATATCTAGGCGCCTATCAGTTTGCAGAAGTTTGGCCGAAGGCCCAATGTATATATCCCTTCCACTTTCATCTAGTTTCAATCCTGTAAAGTCGTACCTAGGACCAGATATAAGTTTTGTGAAGCATATGAGACTAAATTAGAGGGCTTTGCACATTTGGAGTACAAGAGCTCTTCCTCGTAGAGAACAAGAGGCTGGTCTGCCCCGCCACTGATGGCCTTTAAGCCTAGGGATGCAAAGGACCTCGGACCCGTTGGTGGGAGGGACCCCACTCTTATTCTTATTTGATTCAACGCCTTGGTTGGGCATAAGTGGCGGCGGTGATGTTCCTCGGTAGGAATAAATAATATAATGTCTCCCATCTTCAATCCTCGTCTCGACGGTATGTCTAGCGTCGTCAAAGGGTGTGTGGAGGTATGTCTCTGTCGGATCCTGTTGGATTCGATTGGTGCTAGTCTTCGGTGGATATGTTTGGATCAAGTCTTTGTTCATGTGTTTACAGGTTTGATTCTTTTGATCTACGACTCTCTCCATCGACGATGGTTGTTATCCCGGTGCACTGGTTTTGTGGGCCTTAGCACGATGATTTTCCGGTTGTCTGCAACAACAAGGCTTGCCTGGGTTCGGTGAGGGAGGGGTGATAACGGCGGCGCGCCTTCAGCTCGCTCCAATGCTTGTAGTCGTCGCCAGGTGGTACATGGATCTGGTTGTAATTTTTGTTACCTCTGATATTCTCTTACTGCCATGATGAATTATGGGTTGCAAGTTTCTTCCCAAAAAATATCAGTTGAGAATAAGAACAAGGCAAGCTTCAGGTGATTATTCCCAACAAATACAAGACCTCCATTCTGATCTTCATTTGTTTTCCCCTCCTCCGCGTTCAGTTCATATAGATCGGATTTATATTTTCTACTTATGAAACTTCATAATTTTAAGTTTCTGAATTATTTGAATCCCAAATGTCTCATCTTCAAATGCCCGCCATCCCCAAGTTCCAAGAGCGAAAATGGCGCCACCACCTCCAACCCTCCCTCCACCCTACCATTCCCTCCCCAACGTCCTTTCCCTCCCCCGCCGGCACGCCCGGCTCCCCATCCGACGCCTCCTCACAGCGCACGCCCTCGCCGTCGTCGCCGGCCACCTCTCCCTCCCCGACCCTTACACCCACACGCTCCTCCTTGCCGCCTACTCCCGCCTCGAGTGCGCCCGAGGCCCCTACGCACTTCTCCTCCTCTTCCGCTCTTCCCTCCGCCTCTCGGTGCCCCCCATCCGCCGCTCCCTCCCTCTCGCTGTCTCCGCCGCCTCCTCCTTACTCCTCCACCTCCCGCTCGCACTCTCCCTTCACGCCGTCGCGGTAACCCGCAACCTCCTCCAGTTCGCGCACGTCGCCAACGCCTTCGTCTCCCTGTACAGCAAGAACGGGCTGCCAGACTCCGCGCGCAGGGTGTTCGACGAAATGCCCACACCGGACGTCATCTCGTACAATGCTCTGATGGACGGATACATCAAGGCTGGGCGACTGGGGCTTGCCATGAAGGAGTTCCATCGGATGCCGCAGCGGGACGCTGTGTCCTGGGGCACGGTGATAGCAGGGTGTGCGAAGGTCGGGCAATGGGAGGAGGCGGTGGCGCTGTTTGACAGGATGAGGGGCGAGGGATTGGGGCCAGACGATGTTGCACTGACTGCAGTGCTGTCATGCTGCGCACATCTCGGGGCGCTGGAGAAGGGACGGGAGGTCCATGAGTATGTAATGCAAAGCAGGTCCCGGCCAAACGTGTTCTTGTGCACAGGGCTTGTTGATTTGTATGCAAAATGTGGGTGTGTTGAGGTTGCCCAGGAGGTGTTCGATTGGTGCCCTGTGAGGAATGTGTTCACCTGGAATGCGCTCATCGTCGGGCTGGCAATGCACGGGCATGGCACAGTGGCAGTCAAGTACTTCAACCGCATGCTGGTTGAGGGGGTTCGACCAGACGGAGTCACCTTCTTAGGGGTGTTGATCGGTTGCAGCCATGCCGGCCTGGTTGACATGGCAAAGAGGATCTTCTCCGATATGGAAGGCAAGTATGGCGTGTCTCGGGAGCTTAAGCATTATGGATGCATGGCCGACTTGCTTGGTCGAGCCGGGCTCATCGAGGAAGCAATGAAGATGGTCGAGAAGATGTCGACGAAAGGGGATACTTACGTCTGGGGAGGTATACTCGCTGGATGTCGAATGCACGGGAATGTGGAGGCAGCAGAGGTTGCAGCAAGGCATTTGCTGGAGCTCAACCCTGAAGACGGCGGGGTATACTCTGTCCTGGCCGGGATATATGCAGATGCTGGCAGGTGGGAGGATGTTGCAAGGGTTAGGAAACTGATGGATCAAAGGACTGGTAGGAGAAATGTTGGTTGCAGTTCCATTACGACGGACCAATAAGACATACTGAGTTGGTCACGGCAGCATGCTACCTGAGTGTAGTAGATTCTACCTAGAAGGTCGCCATTGCAAAGTAGAAATCGGCTCAGGAAGAGGACAGCTACTCTGCTAGGAGTAGCAATGATTAGATAGTGACGAGGTATAAGGTATCGTTGTGAAAATTTCAGTATTTCAAGATTTACTGCACATATAGTTGTAACTCTCTTCTCCAAGAGTCCAAGACCTAGACCTCTTTGAACTTTATGCTGCAAAACGCGAGTGTGAACATGACAGTGCATATTCAAGGACTTCTTTTCAAGTCAAAATGGATTAGCAATTAGGTGCAGCTTAGAATCCATGCGTTTAGCTATTCTCTGGTCTTAATGTTTTCCCTGCCACCACAATAATGCTCACTTGGTCTGGTCGGTGTTCTATACTCCCTCCGTCCCAAAATAAGCGTACGACTTTATACTAAATCAGCGACACTTGTTTTGATGGAGAGAGTAGTTCAGGTCTATCAGTGTTGCGGAAACTCATGTGCTACGGACCACGGTTAGTCCATGCTTATAAAAGATGATGGATTTGGAAGTTAGTATGCAAAGGCACTCTGGAATTGCTGGGCACCGCTGGCTTGCAAACTGTTCATGTGGCTGGCAATGGAACATAGGATTTGGACGTTCGACAGAAGATGCAGACATGGGCTCCAGGATACCCCCTCAGCATGCTTCTTGTGTGACCAAGAGGAAGACAATGTAGATCACATTCTCCTAAACTGTGTACTCTCGGCAGGTTTGGTATCAGTTTTCAGCAAGAGGAGAATCAATCCGGCTCTCATCCCTACAGCAACTGACCACATCCAACCTTGGTGGCTTGCAGGAACGCTCGGGTGCTTGGCAATCGAGCTTCAATCTGTACCACCATGGATCTGGTAGCGATCATCGAAGAGGAAATGCGGCTATGGAACACTAGCCGGATGGAGAGGAGCAGCTGATTTTAGCATATAGAGTATAGCCTAGGAGTAGGAGTTTGAGTTTCTGTTGGAAACCGTACTCTCGAAAAAAAAGTTTCTAAATCCGTTGCCTGCTGCTGGTCTGTAGTAGCCTGGCTTAAATTCTTCTCTCTTCTATAAAGCTAAGATACGCAATTTGCATACTCTCAAAAAAAAATGATGGAATAGAAGCCAATTGCGTACTCTCAAAAAAAATTGATGGAATAGAAGCCGCATGCTGCAATCGAGATGACTTATGAAGTCACTCATTGGTTACTTTGTTGTTCCAACATTCAGCTCCACGGATAACTAGCGTCCTGCGCTCCTTGCCTTCTTTGCAAACTTCTTCTTAGGTCTCAGGTCTTCGTTGTAGCCCATTGCACCAATCACGACCTCTATTCCTTTTCAAAATAAGCAGCACATAAACTGATCTACACACCATTAGAGCGAAACATAACTTGGTTCTTACTGTTGTCAGCAAGATTGCAATAGGTTAGCGACTGTTGAGAATCATGAATTCTCAATGACCGAAAAACACACACACGTTGATTGATTTCACAGATTTTTGAATCTATATCCATGCCATGAGAAATCATACCATGCCATGAGAACATATAGGTCATTACTGAACAATGCAACCTGCCCCATGATTTCCATCAAATCTTCAAAATGATTATGTAGCTCTTAAATCTCAATCTGAGCTTGTCCCCCTTCTTTACAGTAGCCAAGCCTCAACAGTACGTTGAAGCATTCCGATCAGCAAAGCAGGGAAAGGTTGCGGCAGAACTGATTCAGTCAGTCCAGTCTTCATGCTTCCAAGGCATGGTCTGTTCTTGCCAAGAAGGCTCGGCTGTGCATAATTCCTGATATTGTAAGTTTCAAAGTGAAAACACAATGGAAGATATGAACAACTCCTGCATCTGCCAAAACAACATTTTTATTTTGTCCCAATCAAATACAACAGGCTTTCATGTATGAAATGGCTACACAAATGTTATCCAAGGAGAAATGTTATTGCGTCTCTCAATGAGATAATTCCTTGCACAAATCTAGTCATCGGTTCAATAACGACAAGCCGCCGCACCCCTGATAAGATACATATATGATGTCAGAAATTCAAACCGATCTGTCAAATTTATGTTGAAATCATCAATTTTATAGACTGATCTCATGTAAAATGCAATCCTCACTCACTCCCTACATGCATGCGCATTTATCTCACAAACTAGTACCTGGAACAGACAATTGATCCAACACCTCGAGCAACGTACTCGTGCTCAAACAGGTATGACACTGTCTCCGCCCATTCACCTGATATTGCAGCTCCAAAGCCTAAAAAGAGGGTTCAGTATAGAGTTGGATTATAATCACAAAGAAAACAAATACACTGTAAAAATGCAGTGCATGGATATATACAGAAAAGTTAGCAAGAACCATAGCAATTTCTGCAGTTGAGCGTATGCCCTGGTTTCAAGTGGACTTATGGACCATTGACCTCACTGATTCAATCATTCAATTATTAATGCAACAAATAAATGAGCCATTGGACATCAGCCTGGCCAGATAACTTCATGTTCTATTTTCTTCCTTTTCACATTTGATGAACCAACATCACAACATTCAAGCTGTGTCATCTAATTATGTAACAGAACGGACATCACAGAAGCACATGAGTCCAAATTTATGCATGTCAAAAGAAGGTAACGGGTACAGGCTCAAAGCAAGATGAAGGGAACATACATTCTCCACGGTCAATTGCTCAAGTTCAATGCAAGCGTAAACATCATTCTTCGCCAGAGCCATGATATCACTGTAGAAACAGGTTAATGCTGAGTGTTAAATTGAGAGGACAGGGCAGTTGCAAGATAATCACATCAGCTATCCTGGCGTTTTCTCTGCAGATAGTGATGCTTTGCATGGGTATATCAACTCCAGTTTTTCAGGAACATCGTATACAAAACATTTGAAACAGGGCCAAATGTGAAAAATAAAAAGGATATAAATTAGCTGGTGAACGCTATAGGGTTTCCGGTGACACCAAATTTATTAGCAAAAAGAAACCAAGATTATGCTAAATGGACCAAAGAAGCAAAGAGTTCAAAGTTTCAACTTTCAAGACACGGCCAGTTGGCCACATTACATGCATGGACTATTGACCTCACAGCCATTCATCAATCTTACCAAATGGACCACACAACTTATGTGCAGTGTACAATGAGGAATGCAATTCACATTTAGGAATCTTTTATCCTTTAGCAGCTTAGGATGCTGATCAGAAAACAAGCAGAAGTGCCACCAGGACAAACAGGATAGGTCTACCAACTCCTTTTCTAATAACTTCACTAAGATAATTAATACCACCCTCCCAAAATCCAGATGAACCCAGTCAACCTAACCAGAAATTTAGTCACAAGACATAATTTTTCAGAAATCCATGACCGATGAAAAATGCGGTAAATAGGTCATGTTTATCTTGCTGTGAAGGGAATAGACACATGAGTACGATGGAAAAGACACCAAATAGTATACATACAGTGCATTTCTAATAATGGCCAGTGTGTATCTAGTACTAGTAGTTACTAGTAAATGCGTACGTACAATGCACATTGATATCAGGTAGGGTATTAATTGAGAGTTAAAAAAAGGTAGGATATTATTGCATGCTGATGTATTACTAGGTAGGATATGTTTTTAGGAAAGGTAGTATTAATTACATGGTTAATCCTAATGTTAATATTTGGTATGATATTGATTGCACGCTAAACATGTTGAGCGCTCATCATTGGAGCAATCAAGGTCGTTAGATGCACATGGTTTGATGACCAAGATTAGTTGGATCTGCCCCCTTTGGGTCTTCTTATGTTGGTATAGATAATAGTGTGTATCTAGTAATAGTTATAAAGAGTGACCTGTAGGTATACTTGCCTAAGCTTTAATGCTGCACCATACTTTATACCTAGTAATAGTTATAAAGAGTGACCTGTAGGTATACTTGACCAAGATTAGTTTGATGCACACGGTTTGATGACCAGAAAGTTTGTTATGTTTTTGTAATGCTGCACCATAATCCTCAAATACAAATGCAATAAGCAACAGCTAATCAGTATGTGTTCTTAGCACATAACAAAATCTGCATTCCTTTCAAAAAGCAAAGCTGTGATTTTGCTACTGTTAGACTGTTGGGGTGACAATTAATGACCAGAATTATTAAGAACAAGCTCTCGTTTTAGGGTGCATCCTGTCATCAGACAAAGATAACCAGTGTTTATTCAAGCCCCAGTGGGCAACTTCATCAAGCATGGTTAATGAGTATATCAATACAAAAGTGCAGAACAGTAATAGCAGTATATCAATACCTGAGTGAGTAGACATCAACAAGGGATCCATTATCAGCAACTATAGGAATTGAGCTTATTCTATCTGTAGAATGCAAAAAAAAAAAATGTAACAGTTAGATTCAGTAGCAGTTACTTCATAATGATGTAAAATCTCGCACGTGCCGTTTAAAAAGGAACACGTTTAATAGAGAACCTCAACTTCGTTAGATGAGTCCCATTTTTTTAAGCATTTCAAGTAGTGTCACGTCATCTATGTGAATTCCTGGATGGCAGGTTTCCAGGAATCCAACAGCTAAAATCTGATTATTGTATTTTACAAAGAGTAAAATACACTATAAGTCCTAAAACTATTCGAGGGGTGCCAAGTTACTCCTAATACTATGAAAATGCACATCTAGGTCATAAAAGTTTGCTAAGTGTGTCGCCCGCAGTCCTATCCGTGCTGCATCAGCTTTTGACTTGCACGCGTGGCATGTTGACCATTGGCATGTGGCAGCTTTTTGCATAAACCCCCCTAAAAGGTCCCCTATTCTAATTTGTGGCCACGCATCCTCTCTGTTGCCCTCCTCCCCACCTGAGCGGATCCTCTCTAGCCATAAACCTGCACAAAACACTTACAATCCTCGTGTATAGGCTACTAGCGTGGCACAAAGGGAGAAAAAAACAAGACAAAGAAACATGGAAGCAAAAGGGAACGAATACAAATACGTGCATTGCATGTGGAATTGTGGATGCGGAGCTACAATAACGACACCATCAAATTGACCGATGGGAAATAACAAGCGGGCAGAGAGGAAGGCGCACACCAGACTAATCGAGCTAGAACTCACCACTGGCGGAGATCGGGGCAGCATCTCGAGAAACGAAGTCGGGGACAAACATTCCTATTGAAGCATTATTGTACGCAGGACAACAAGTCGGTGGTGAGGATGTGTTCGGCGCGTTGTGGTGCTCCTCTGAGTGGGGGGAATCGGTTCGGCATACTCCGGTTACCCTGATTGCCGGTGGCGACAACGGCGAACAAAATAGTGGCGCAACTTGTAAGGTGGCATCGATTGTGAAGAGCATTGACGTCACGTCATCTGATGCGGTCTACGGAGACGATGGGGAGAACTTGAGGCGCTTGGTGGTTTATATTGCATATGACAAGATGTGCCCACCCAAACATGAGTGCATCAGTAACATAATGGTCGTAGACGGCAAGAACAAGAGGAACTACGGGACCTAGTTGTGCCATGACGAGGAAGTAGATGTAGACACCTTGTGGAACATATTGGGCACGAGCTCAAGTACACCGCTGCCAATTTTGCGTTTGCGCCACATTCACCGCTAGAATATGGTTGTCGGAGGTGGAGAGGAAGCCAAGGGAAAGGGCGAGTGCGAAGGGAAGGGGCCACAAAATTAGAAGAGTGGACTTCATGGTGGGTTTTGTGCAAAACATTGCCACATAACAGTGGTCGACCTAACACGCATGTAAGTCAAAGCTGATGCAACACTCATAGGACTGTGGGTGACACACTTGACAAACTTTTAGGACCTATATATGCATGTTTCATAGTATCAGGACTAATCTGACACCCCTAAAATAGTTTTAGGACTTCTGGTATTTTACTCTTTTACAAATATAGCTGTCCAAATTTCTCGGTTGAGAGTTTAATGGGTACTCCATTAAACTAGCCATGGACGGGTGCGTGGAAGATATCTATCCATGTGCCAGAACCATGAGTTGGTTGCGAGATCTTATGGGTTTCAGCTCTAGCCTACCCCAACTTGTTTGGGACTAAAGGCTTTGTTATTGTTTAGTGTTTCATGGGTACTCTATCTATTCATAAATAGACGATTCTCCGATATGCAACTTTGACCATTATATTTTGTGTGGATGTACTGGGGGGGGGGGGGGGGGGGATCCAAAACCGTTGCAGGAGACAAATCTTAATGTATCATTTTTGTCTAAACCAGCCTAATTGTTTTTTTAGTATATTAGTCCTTAGGAAGTTTGACTGCTCACTTTGTAAAACTCAGCTATTTCTGGACAGAGGTTATAATTCAAGAGGGCGAGGTATTAGAGTTAACAGGAAAAACTCAAATGTGTCACTGCAAAAGATGACAACTAATGGGATGTCTGCATGAGTCAATGATGACACGTGTTAGAAGCCTTTGTACAAGTCCTGGACACATTTATTTCAGACTTGATTGTTCACTTGAAATTGATTACCTGCACTATTCAAGAAGGTACTAATCACCGATTCCCTCAAAAAAAAGGGACTAATCACCTACTTAATTTGATTGTGTAGCCAACAACCACCGTGTCATGTTCTTATGGATCAACTGGGGAAAATAACATGACTATCTGCATTTCAAATGTCATTCACATGGTACCTTCCAGAAGAAAATCCAGGCAAGTAATTAGAGGAGCACTCAGCCCCGATGTTCTAAGCTGTCTAGTACTTGCCCTTCCAGTATGCTGCGACCATGTACCAATAGGAATACTGGAAATCTGATTCCGCAAAATGGGATAACCTTCTGGTTGTTCTTGGAGCTTTGAGCAAAGAACTAAATACATCATCAAGGTAAAGGTAAGCTCAAGTCGAGATGCAGGTAAAATTAGCTAGGAGAACAAAGTCTCATAAAAAATACCGTACATTTCAAAATCCCTGGAAGAGTTGCAAGATTAAGTAACGGTATCCCTGATATATCCGTTGAGGACTTAAAGATAGGGACTGAAGATATTTCATTTTGTATTATAGTCAGTGCCACATCCCTTAAATTATCCGAATCCTTAACCTGAAGAAAGACATTGTAGGGAAAAAGAAAAAGGACAATTATTATTTCACCTTACTGATAAAAAGAATTAAAAAAATATGTGATTCCAACAATTTTCAACTTCTGCAAATACAGAAGATTCAAACTATCTGGCATGTTTGGATGTGGGGGAATTTAGGCTTTGGAATAGCCAGGCCCCATTCTACCATATCCCAAAAGGCCTGGGTTAGCAGAAAGAATCCCAACAATGAATGGTAGATCAGTCAATATGAATGTTCAAGTAACGATATTGACATATTTTGGAAAATGATGGTAGCATTATATTTCTGGGCATATAATTAGTTTTTCCTATTTGCCAATGCTGATCTTTAGAATGTTTACACAGCTAATCAGATGAGAGAAGCCTGGAAAATGTACAGGAAAATACATGAACTAATGGCCTTCTTTGCATGCCTGCGACATCAGCCCCTCCATAATACTGCAGTTTTGCTTCTTTCCAAGCAGAAACTGAATGCATTTCAAGCTCTTCATGGCCCAGAACTCGAATGTTCCTCTGCAACTGCAGATCTGGGAATTAGTAAAAACCTCGCTGACAGAGGAAGAAATACAGTAATTGAGATCTCACCTTTCTCAAAATTAATACAAAATCAGAAGCAGTTAGCATGCCTGTTACGGTTCCTTGGCCATCATCCCAAAGAGGAACCAAAGCAAGGCCCTAAAACAAGAAAAGGTTAACTGCGTACTACTCTTATGGCATTTGATTGACAAGGTAAATCACATGTTGGCTAGTGGACCACGCCATACATGAATACACCAGGAAGAATACCAACACAAATAGAACCTTGAAAAGTAAATGATAATTTTTCTCATCTAAATTACCTTACTAAATGGAGGTACAGTGGTGATAGTACTCCCTCCGTCCGGAAATACTTGTCATCAAAATGGATAAAAGAAGATGTATATAGACGTATTTTAGTTCTAGATACATCTCTTTTTATCCATTTTGATGTCAAGTATTTTCGAACGGAGGGAGTAATTGTGTTATTCTGGGTAAGGACAAAGGAGATGTCTGCTGCTATAAGAATATGGATAACTGTAGAACATATAGGGTGGGATGGGATTTGCGGCTAATGATGAGGGTACTTGTTCCAAGAATATTTTTAAATTCCTCAATAACATGATGATCCAACACAGGGAAGTTCAGACATAACGAAGTTAAAAAAAACAAAAGCACACATAGCAGTTCTTGCAAACACATACCTCATCATGCATAATATTAAATGCTTGTTTGACAGGAAGCCGAGCATCCAAAATCGCTATCTGGAATACTTATGTGAAAACTGATTATTGCATGGTCAAAGACAAAGTGTTGATCATAAAACAAGAGCCTAACCTTGCTAGAAACAGGAACAACATCATATATGGTATTATGTAATAGTATTTCAGAGACCCGATGGCGGAAAACTGCAATCTGCATGCCCGAGTTTCGAGATGGTGGTTCTGGTGGCATCTGTATGGAGATTTATGGCACAGTACACAATTAAGCATTAGTTATTCAGGAGAGTCTACGAATTATAAAAAAAAAAAGGGCAACCTGGTGCATGTAGCTCCCGCTTGCGCAGGGTCCAGGGAAGGGTCCGACCACTTTGGGTCTATAGTACGCAGCCTTTCCCTACATTTCTGTAAGAGGCTGTTTCCAGGACTTGAACCCATGACCTCATGGTCACAAGGCAGCAGCTTTACCACTGCGCCAAGGCTCCCCTTCAGTCTACGAATTATGCAAGACAAAAAATAAAATTTGGAACTTTGACACGTACTGTTGTCAAGATAGTACCCTCATCCAAATTCATTCTTCTAACGGGTGATTGCTCTAGCTGTACAGCCGGGTGTGTATTATTCTCCACAAGTGTGACAAGCATTTCATTGCTGATCAGGCCATATTCATCACGTACAACAGGTTTTGTGTCATCACATCTCCAGACACCATCCACCAAAAAGCGGTACTGAATTGAACCAAAAGACCACATCTATGTATGCATATGCATTAATAAAACACAGAAGCTGGAGAATATTGTACGAAAGTAGTGGGGCACTGGTACAGAAAGCATAGAAGGAATATACTATCTGCAAAAAAAATTACCAGCGCAAGATCATGTTTGAGTTGCTTCCTAACCTAAGAACGGAACTATAAAGAACCACATTGGGAACGTCACTAGCACAATGCCCATATTGCTACAGATTTAAACAAATCTGGGACAGATCCGACGAACTATATCTGCTTCTGCCAGATCCATTAGGTGGCATAGCCCAAAGGTGGCCAGACCGCCACCACAAGTTGACATCTTTATAGGGATATAAATGGTAGAATGTTCAATAACAAGTGAGTGAATTTGCTGCATAAACGCAATGTTTCCTACAATTACATAGAGAGTGAGTTGTAAAAGAATAGCAGCAAAGGGCTTTATAATTATAGTCATGCTTGGCTGCATTTGCAGAAATAGAAGGTGCTAAATCTTGAAGCGAAACAGCCAAAATACAAAACCCAATATTGAGTATGCGCAAGATTCCATGGTTATAATTAATTAGGCAATAATTTTGAAAGATCTTATGGATTGCTAAGTAACAAGGTAAAGGGATATCAATGCATGGCAAATCAGACAAATTTGGTACAATTCAAGTATTAATAGCTTCCAGCAGAAAAGAGGCTTAGTAATAACCCAAGAAAAGATGGAATAAATGGCAAAAAAGGAAACCTGGTCACAACATACTGCAAATTACAAACGGCATTACAGGCATTGATGTTGTATACTCAAATCTAGAGCAGCCGTTAAGCCCGTTACATAACATCTTCAACTTCTTGTCTGGAGTTATGGAGACATGGAACAGCAGCTTCTTGTCCTGATTTGTTTTTTAGCATTAAAGATTAATAACTCCCTACCTATTAAGTTCACTAGATAGATGCGCATGTCTATGGCTTTGAAACATGTAAGACTTCAAACCATGAAAATGGGTAAGTTGAGTCCTTACAATTTTGTACAGGTCAAAGTGCAAAACTAGGAATGTCAATGGTGCAGCTGAAATAACAGTCTTTCCCCTCAAACTCCAAATAGTAAATGTAACAGGTCAACTTTTGATTTCCCGCTTTTTTGGCAGCATGCTCTACAACGAGTGGTGGTACTATCAGAAGTTGTTAGCTACTATCGTTTCGACATAAAAATATGGCATGTATCTGGCACTAAATCTAAGATGTCATTTATTACGACCATACCTGGTTTATCTGCTAGTGCACAGGGCCTACAATCATAGAACTTCAGTAGCATATGTTATCAAACAAGACATCAATTATGTTAGGCATTCCTCAAAACAAAACAAAATCACTGTACGCCAATTTTACATGATTCCAGACCTAGTCCTTGTGATCCTATGTCTAACCAGAGTTTTCATACGGCTACTGCCTGCCACACTGCAAGACAGTCATCTAAAGCAGCAAAAGGGTCACATAGAAGCGTAACAGTTAAAAAGTATCTGACATCAGTAAACCACCACTCGTCATCCATATGCAGATTTTAATCACTGCGTGCAATTAATGTCAGATCACCAGCTAAGCTCACTAACTGTAAATCTGTATGAAAGCTCTCTGCCTGCCACACTACTTGCAAAATGGATACAGCTTGTGCACATAAAATAGCTCGACCCAAGAACCGGCTACATTCTCACTTGTGTGTCAATGATAACTACGTACTCCCTCCGTCCGAAAATACTTGTCATCAAAATGGACAAAAAAAGATGTATCTAGAACTAAAATACATCTAGATACATCCCCTTTTATTCATTTTGATGACAAGTATTTTCGGATGGAGGGAGTACTTCACTTGTTCATCCGTTCATTCATGCTCGAATACAATACATTGAGCCAGCACCTTCGATGGCCATCCACCACAACTCAACTACTGCAACAAACCTTAGATGCATTGCCGTCCATGCGCCCGTCTGACAGGAAAAAATTGAGACAAGGACAAACACAAAATGAACACGATAAGCCCTCCCGACAAGCAACTCGATCCTGCTTGTCTGAAAAACACCATAGCTCATACATACAAGCACGCCAATCGTAACTAACAAGCCTAGCAGCAAAGCCATAAACAGTGCAACGGCACACAAATACGTAATCGGAGCGAGGAGCGGGCGTATTTAGGCAATTCGAGCATAATCTAGGCAATTCGAGCATAACGCACCTGATAAAGCCCTGGTGGGAGATCGAACACCACCTGGAACTCAGTCCCAACGAGCCCCATGGGGCACTCCCTCCAGCTGACAAGAAAAAGAAGATGAAATCAGTATTACCAATGGAAAAAAGATCCAGCTTCTGGGCACCGAGATCGAATCCCTGCGGCCCACCCGGTGAAGCTGCCACAGAAGGAGGCGCGCTGGCCGCCGAAGGGCCAGGAGAAGCGGCGGTGCACCATTGGAGAAGCCCCGGGCCAAGAACCCTAGGAGTGAGTGTCGCGCGCCCTCGGCGCCGAGCAGGGCCTATAGCTAGTCGAGACCCGAGTCCATCCAAGGACCAGCAGCCCGGATTGGGTTGTAGGAGAGCACGCGAGGGCAAAGGACGGTAAGGATTGGTGTGAGGTGAAATAAAAAGAGGAATTTTGGTGCGAGGAGGGAGAGGGAGGGAGGGAGGGAGGCGGAGATGGAGAAGCGAGGGAGGAGTGAAGAGAGAGAAAAGCGTTGGTGTTTAGTGTTGGAGTGCGTGGAACGTTTGTTTTTTTCCGCTTTCGTTTTGGTTGGCTTGGGTTGTTGGTGCTCATGTCTTTGGACGCTGCTCCATGCCACTCGTGCGCCACCAATTCCCTACGGCGCACACTACATCTCCAACGACTAAAAACCTGTAAAAGTTGCTTTTCCACGTAATTAGAGCAAATCTCCATCTCCATCTTTATCTCCATCTCCATCTCCACTAGTATTAAAACCACGAGTAGGATTGGATCTATATAACACCAGCCGTACGATTACTTGCATCTAACGCTCTAAAGTTGTTCAATGTTGTATCAACATAAGTGATACCCCCGTAATTTGAGCCCTTAATTGCCTAAATCTATGATCTAGATTACCCCAATGATGTACCAAGTAAACCCCATTGCCAAGTCGAATAAACTGCCTCACACACAGAGTTTATATAGGGTCATGTCACATGGTGATGTAATACCCTACTTTCTGTTTGTGGTTGGTTGATGGTGGTCATATGCCGAAGTTTACATACACGAGGGCGAGTTGTTGGTATGCTCGGGGAAGCTTTGTCGTGCTCGGATGAGCCTTGGGTATGTTTAGGTCTTCTGTGATGGCCTAGACTACGCTCTCGAGCATCCTTCTGGTGGCTATCTTACTCCCGACCTTGTTACTTGTGTGTATCTCTTTATTCTGGTCGAGCTCTTCCCTCTCGGTGGCCGCGGTCCTCCCCTTATATACGCCTGGGGTGAAAGGATCGAGAAGAGGTGTCTAGAGGGGGGTAATTAGACTCTCAACAAGCAAAAGTAGCAGTTTTTTAAGTTCTTCAAGTTGAGGTGGAGTTTTGGCACAAGTTTAAGCATTCACATTACATTTCAAGCACGCATGGTAAGAGTATATGGGCAACGGAAAGTAAGTCATACAAGTTGCAAGAAAGTAAAGGGATGGGATTGGAATGTGCAAATGCAATTGGAGACACGGAGATTGCTGGCGTGGTTCCGATAGATGGTGTTATCGTACATCCACGTTGGTGGAGACTTCAACCCGCGAGGGTAACGGTTGCGCGAGTCCACGGAGGGCTCCACGAAGAAGCAACATTGTCTATCCCACCATGGTCATCACCCACGAAGGACTTGCCTTGCTTGGGTAGATATTCACGAAGTAGGCGATCTCCTTGCCCTTAGAAACTCCTTGGTTCAACTCCACAATCTTGACGGAGGCTCCCAAGTGACACATAACCAATCTAGGAGACACCACTCTCCAAAAGGTAATAGATGGTGTGTTGATGATGAACTCCTTGCTCTTGTTCTTGAAATGATAGTCTCCCCAACACTCAACTCTCTCTCAGAGATTTGGCTATGGTGGAAAGATGATTTGAGTGGAAAGCAACTTGGGGAAGGCTAGAGATCAAGATTCTTGTGGTTGGATTGGAATGTCTTGGTCTCAACACATGAGTAGGTGATTCTCTCTCATAAAATGAGTAGTGGAAGTGTAGGCACGTTCTGATGGCTCTCTCTTGAATAGAGAAGGGGTGCAGGGGTATATATAGCCTCCACACAAAATCTAACCATTACACACATTTGACCCAACTCGGTCGGACCGAATAGGTTAACTCGGTGAGACCAATTCAGTTCAAAAAATGTGAATGATAGGATTTTCGATGGGACCGACGTGATCAACTCGGTGGGATCGATGTGCTAGGGTTAGGGCAAAACCTTAACTCGATGTGACCAATTGCATGAACCCGGTGAGACCGATTTCAGCAATGAGCAAACAGAGAGTTGGTCAGGCAAACTCGGTGGGACCGATTGCTTATTTCGGTGAGACCGAAATAATTGCAACAGGCAACAAAGAGTTTGCAAGGCCATCTCGGTGGACCGAGATCCCTATCGGTGAGACCGAATTGATTAGGGTTCTGGCAGTGGCTATGTCAAGTGAACACGGTGGCGCCGAATGGATTAAATCGGTGGGGCCAAGTTTGACTTTAGGTTTAGGACATATTTGGAATTGAGAGAGTGGTTGAGGGCTTTGGAGCATATCACTAAGCATTTTGAGCAAATAGACCATTAAGCAACACCTCATCCCCTTTTAATAGTATTGGCTTTTCCTATGGACTCAATGTGATCTTGGATCACTAAAATAGAAATGAAGAGTCTTGAGCTTTTGCCAATCTTTATCCTTAGCACCTTGGAGGGGTTACACATCCTCTTGTCCATGCCATGCCTTTGTTGAACTTTCTGAAATATACTAGATGAAAATATTAGTCCAACAAGAGATATGTTGACATTAATTACCAAAATCACCCAGGGAGCACTTGTGCTTCCAATATCCCCCTTTTTGGTAATTGGTAACAACATACATCAAAGCTTTAGATAAAATATGAGAAGTAACAAGTAAAGCTTTGGAAGGACATGTAACATGCATTGGCTCCCCCTACATTTATGGAATCATGTGAAGATAGACTATAAAAGTGTGTGAATGCATAGACATGACAGAGCAAGCAATGAGCTACATGTATCTTAGCTATATGCATCAGAGTAAATGATGTAGAAAATTTAATTGTACCTTCATGTTCATGAGTCCCTCTTGCAAACAATATGTACATCAGCAAGGGATCATCATGTACATGAGTGTGATGCATATACTTACCTTGTGGTCTTGAGTTGACTTTGGAAGAGGTGAACTTAAGAAAACAGGGTTAGATAACACAAGAGCACCTACTAATCAGAGCAAGTGAGAAAACCACAAGAGCACCAAGACTGGGATGGCATGTAGAGAGTGAGTACTTAGTACTCTATTTGGATATAGACATGTGATACGTCTCTATCGTATCTATAATTTTTGATTGTTTCATGCCAATATTATTCAACTTTTACATACTTCTGCCAACTTTTTATATGATTTGTTTAGACTAACTTACTTATCCCGTGCCAAGTGCCAGTTCATGTTTGTTGCATGTTTTTGTTTTGTAGAATATCCATATCAAACGAAGTCCAAACGCGATAAAAATTTACAGAGAATTATTTTGGAATATATGTGTTAGGAGGTGGAATCAACACAAACGGGGGCCCACAATGCCCACAACCCACCAGGGCGCGCCACTAAGGCCCAAGCGCGCCCTGGTGTCTTGTGCCCTCCTCGAACGTCGGTTGGAGCCCTTCTTCTGGCGCAAGACAAATAATTTATGGAAAAAATCATGTAAAAATTTCAGCGCAATCGGAGTCACGGATCTCTGGGAATTTAAGAAACTGTGAAGGGCCAGATATGGGGAACGCGAAACAGAAGAGAATAGAGAGGGAGATCTAATCTCGGAGGGGCTCCCGCCCCTCTGCCACCATAGAGGCCATGGACCAGAGGGGGAACTCTCCTCCCATCTAGGGGGGAGGCCAAGGAAGAATAAGAAGGAGGGGGCTCTCTCCCCCCTCTCTCCCGGTGGCACCGGAGTGCCACCGGGGCTAGGATCATGACGGCGATCTACATCAACAATCTTTCTACCGTCAACACCAACTCTCTCCCCGGTGTAACCTCCCTTCTCCCCATTGTAATCTCTACTTAAACATGGTGCTCAACTATATATATTATTTCCCAATGATCCATGGTTATCCTATGATGTTTGAGTAGATCTGTTTTGTACTGTGGGTTAATCATGATCTTGGTTGATATGATTGTATATTTTATTTATGGTGTTGTCCTATGGTGCCCTCCGTCTCGCGCAAATGTGAGGGGCCCTTGTTGTAGGGTGTTGCAATATGTTCATGATTCGCTTATGGTGGGTTGCGAGAGTGACAGAAGCTTAAACCCGAGTAGGTGGTGTAGCGACCCGACCCGAATGGGTCAAGTCTCTGTGCTTACGTGTCATCCCTGGATCGGTATGCTGACACACACAGTACTCGAGGATTTATAATAGAGGTAAATCACATGTATAAAGTAACGTAAATACTATTACCTCAATCCAAAGTAGCGGAAGTAACAAGGTTGTGGATTCCCATCAACACCAACGGCAAAGTTGAGTATAGGAAATCATAACCCTAACGTATCACTTACTCGTCGTAAGATCCTGCAACATGAGACGTTGCAGCCACAGAGGGTTAGTACATTGAATGTACTGGCAAATTCACACCATAGAGCAATGATGAATAAAGGCTATCACTACATGCATATTTGGCTGGTGGAAAAGCTCTATGGTTATAAAGTTTTGCGTAAAGCCAATTTTTCCCTACTGCAAAGGAATAAATTTATTTAACTATCATGGTGGTTGTTAAACATTGAGAATGGTTGACAGCATTCTCAATCCCAATTAAAAGTACTCAATTAAACTCAACAATATTAATTAAAGTAACATGATGAGATTCACATGAAAATCCAAGTACTAGATACTCAAAACGTCCATAACCGGGGACACGGCTAATCATGATTAGTTTATACACTCTGCAGAGGTTTGTGCACTTTTCCCCACATGACTCGATCGCCTCCGTTTGGTTTCTCGCACTACATGGTGTTTGAGAAACGGATGACCAAGACATAGTCTTTCAAAAGCGCTTGCACCTTACGTAGAGGGTAGACCGTACCAACCTACATCCCCTACATCTGCTAGTCTACCCTGTAAGAGTTCGCATGACTTAGTCAACTATGCTAGAGCCCATAATAGCATGTGTCTGCACACGGAAGTTTCTGGTTTGAATAATCTCATGATCCCTTTGAGCCTGGGTGGCGGTTCGAAGAAAAACAGGCAAGTCCTGGAAACCCAGGTGCCTAGACAGGCAAGTCCTGGAGTAACCAGGTGCCTCAATCCACCCAGATGTGTGTTTAAGTTGCCACCTTAAATAAACCATTAATTAACAATCTCACATCTGTCATGGAAATTCACTCACCCAATCCACGTCTACGTGCATAGCATGGCATAATAAGCAAACGTAGAAGTAACTCCCAAGGGTTTGAAAATAAAACAAGTAATAGGTACTACCTCATCTACTTCCCATCCCACAATTTAATTAGATCCTAGTCATGCAATGTTTGAGGATTGATCTAATGCATAAAAACTGGGTAATAAGGAAGTATGATCAAAGTGTGAACTTCCCTGCAATGTTGATGAAGATGAATCGCACTCAAAACTCTTGATAGTTCTACTCGTCACACTCCGGTCAATCTATCATGAGCAAGCAATAGTAACCATACATAAGCAATCACTCAAAAGCACCGGAAAGAACGAAGAGTACGATTTGGAAAACATCAAAACCAAGCAAATGACTCTTGCAACAGAAAACAATTTCTAACAGTACCAGAATTAAGTGAATTTGGCCTTATCAGAAAGTTTAGGTCAAGAGCTTCGAGATGCAAAAAGAATCAACTCAAACAGAGTTATAAAATTCAAGTTATGATCAAACAAAGTTCAAATTCAAATCTGATCTAATTCAAATTTTAAACTTTCAAAAACATGTTTAAGTTGTTTTACTAGATGAGGGGATCATAACAAAGAAGTGGGCGTTGGTTTCATTGGATTTGGATAAACGGTTGAAAAGTAGTGGTTGTTTGAAAAACAGGGGCCAATCTGTAAATAAAAATATTCACGGACGGGTCCCTCGCCAAAATCTATTAATAAAAAGAAAACTCTACCGAGCGAATGCTCACTAACAGAACCTAACGAACGAAAATCGTTCGCTACCGAACCTAACTAACGAACGTTCGCAAAATAACAAAACCTAATTTAATAAACCGAAAAAAACCGAAAGAAAACCGGGGTGGTTAAATCGGTTTATACCGGCTCGGACGGTTCAGGGCGGTTTACGGCGAAAACCAACGACAGCGGTTTCCGGCGATCTCCGGCGAGATCTGCGGCGACGGCGGGGTGGGGCGGTGGCTGCGCGGCACGGGAAGGCGGCGCGGGGCAGCGGAGATAGAGGCGGCGGCGGCGCGAGGCGAGAGGCGGCAGGGTGCGGTGCGGCGGCAGCCGGAGCAAGAGGAGGCGGCGGCGATCTGCGAGGGCGGCGGCGGCGAAGCGAGAGGAGAGGAGAGATGGGGCCCGGGGTTTCGTGGCGCGCTTATAAAGGCAGGGAGGCGGCCTCGGGAGGCGTGGAGGAGGGGGCAAGGCGGCGCGGGCGTCCGGGCGGCGTACGGCGGCGGCGAGGCCGTGCGGGCGGCGGAGTCCGGTCGGGAGGAGGAGCGGTGCGGGCGCGGGCTGTTGGGCCGCGGCCTGGTTCGGGCGCTGGGCCGGCCCAGTCGGCGAAGGGGGAAGATTTTATTTTAAAAAAAATACATTTTACCAGGAAAAATAAAAAATAAAAAAAGACCAAATAAATAAAAATATTATATAGGCATATAATATATCAAAATTTTCAGAAAAAGATTTTCTACGACTTGAACATTTTTCTAGAGTCAAATAAAATACACACAAATTCAAATAAAGCAAAGAGTGCTTCTGCCCTAGGAAAATCCAGTAAAAATCATTTTAAAAATACCAAAATTAATTCAAATTTATTTCTCTCCTATTTTCTGATGTAGGGAATCATGTTACCCTATTTTCCATATATTTTATTTTTGGAGAAAAATAATTTGAATAAAACTCAAATAACTCCAAATTGAAAAATAAATTCAAAAGAACTTTGAATTTAATTATTTGAAACTCCCAACTCATATTTCATATGTTTTGAAGAAGTCATTTTATCTGTGCTCGTGAAAATCATTGAGTTGCATAAAGTTCCTGGGTTGGAAATATTTTCCAAATGAAATTCAAATATTTTCAACACCCCTTGTCATTTAAATAAATGGAAGAAGTCATGTCATCTTCTCTCCAGGGTTTTATGGTGAAAAGAATTTGAACTCATGAAGATCAGAAAAGAAAATGAAAGTTTTGGGAAAGTCCTTTTATTCCCTCTCATTTAACTTTCAAAAAGTTTCGAATTCACTCACTTTCAGTCAATCAATCAAAACTATCTATTTGTTTATAACATTCCAAAATTTAGAATTTTGGGATGTTACAAACCTACCACCCTTAAAATGAATCTCGTCCTCGAGATTCGGAGAGGCTAGCAAGAAAAAGGTTAGGGTAGGGGTCTTCTCAAAATCCATCGATCATCTCCGGGGTCTCGGGTGCTACCACCCTTAGAAGCATGGTTACGGTTCCATGAAAACTCATATACTCCATCCTTATTGTTGACAGTGTCGGTCTTCTCAGATTCTCGGGAAATTCCATCTCTGGGCTCTTCCGGTAGCGGCATAACCTTTTCTTAATTCCTGTATCCATTTCATCCTGGTAAGGTTATTCCGAGACTGGGTCTTCTTAGCTGACGGGTCTGGCGCCAATACTAAACAAATATCGATATCTCATGGTGGTCAACAATTTATGGTTTCTCCTGCAGGAAATGGGTCTGGGTTGAACCTCACCATATATCCTACGTTGGCAACAGCTGCCGTGTACAAGGGAAAATACTTATACCATTCTAAGGTTCAAACAAGGTTTTGATCGTCGTCTCTCTACTATAGGTAAGTCACTCAGATTTACCATCCCATATAGCAAGGCGAACAATAAGAGTAAGTCGGTATGGTGATCAATCCATCCCACACCCAAATCATTATCTTGTATATGGTTTAGCGAATCTCGCATTCTAACACTCGGTCATCCTCACAAGCATTGCAGAATTTCTCTTGTCGACGAACCAAGTTCGGATAAATCCATTGATTCTGCAAGCCAAACAAACATCTATCGTTCCTTAACAACTCCCAGGTTTTTGCGTTGCTCCTATAAAATCGTCGGTGGGTAAGGTTGTAGCTTCTACCGGGGTTTTTTCCTTCAACAAGAGTGTGCGTGCTTCTTGGCAGGTCCTGGGGCCTGTGGGTTATGGCCCATCTCATCACTTGTAGTCCTTGAACTTATCCTCAGGCTTCTGATCATTATTCCAACTTCCAACTTCCTAGTATTCTTAAATCCATCCAATTGTACTGGCTTCCTTCCTTCTATTGGCACCAAACTTGGACATGATTACTCAGACTCATCATGGAATTTCCATTGATCCATATTTCCAACATCATACCTCCTTTATATCCAATAGTAATCCATCTCTTCATCTTTGTGGGATGTCCCACATACCGAGATAAAACTTATACTTATGAAGTCCATACTCCACTTCGTGGAACATCATTATCCTTTCCAGGGTCAAGCATCCTTACAGGGGAATATTGGCCATCTTTGCATGGCACTTCTTCAACTGGGAAACGTGAAACACATCATGAACTTCTGACAGTCCTTCGGGTGACTCCAACTTGTTGGCCACTTCTTCCATACGCTCCCAAAACTCGGTGTGGTCCTACAAATCTCGGGGCTAACTTTCCCTTAACTCCAGATCATTTAACTCCTCGCAGAGGGGACACACGAAGACATGTTCTGTCTCCAATTTCATAGACTTTCTCCTTGCATTTTTGAGTCTGCATAACTCTTCTGCCAGGGCTGAGCTACCTTCAGTCTATCTCGAAGCAACTTAACATTCTCTTCTGAATCCTTGATCACATTTGATCCAAACAACTGGCGGTCTCCAACTTCATCCCTCATCAACGGTGTCTGGCTCCTTCTCCATACAAAGCTTCAAAAGGGGCCATCTTCAAACTGGCTTGGTAACTGTTGTTGTATGAGAACTCCACGTAAGGTGGATTATCATCCCTACTAGATCCATAATCTAGCGCACACGATCTCAACATGTCCTCCAGAATCTGATTGACTCTCTCGGTCTATCCATCTGTCTGCGGATGAAAGGCTGTACTGAACTCTAGCCTAGTACCCAAAGTGTGGTGCAGCTGATTCCAAAACTTTGAGGTAAACTGTGTTCCTTTATCTGATACGATGGTCCTCGGAACTCCATGCAGACATACGATCCTGGTCATATATTTCTTGGCCAACTTCGCACTTGCATAGGTGGCTTTCACTGGGATAAAGCAAGCCACTTTGGTCAAGCGAATCAACTACTACCCAGATAGAGTCATGTCTTGTTCAGGTTCTGGGAAATCCGGTAATGAAATCCATGCCAAGTTTATCCTACTTCCATTCGGTTATCGGCATAGGCTGTAGTAATTCTGCTGGCTTCTGATGCTCTGCCTTTACTCTCTGGCATACATCACTACGACTACATACTCCGCAATATCCTTCTTCATACTAGTCCACCAGAAACGCTCCTTCAAATCCAAATACATCTTGGTGTTTCCAGGGCGAATCGAGTATGGTGAGTCATGAGCCTCCTAAAGTATTTACTTCCTGATCTTTGCATTACTGGGAACATATACTCGTTCCTCGAACCATAAGGTGTCGTGCTCATCCTTACGAAAACCTTTGGCCTTTCCTTTGCTCATCCTCTCTTTTATCTCAGCAATGTCTTTGTCATCCTTCTGAGCTTCACAGATCTTTCCCAACAATGTAGACTGAACTTCCATTGCTGCAACAAAACCTTTGGGAACATTCTCCAACCGAAGTTCCCTGAGATTCTCTGCTAACTCCTTTGGAAATCCTCCGCTTATGAGGGTATTCGTCCTTGTTTTCTTTATGTTTGTGTCCTATTTCTCCACAAATCTTACATGCACAAGGTTTCTTCATATCCTTTCCATAAGGCTTCAACTTCTGGGACACAAACCTAGACTTTGACAAAGTTAACTTAAATTCTTTCCAAGTGGTTACTCCTTTCCATCCATTGATGGTTTGGTACATCCTCCACCAGGTAGCAGCACCTCTTTCAAAGAATGGAAGAGCATGCTGGGCCATATCCTTTCTGGCTATAGTGTCACTCTCCATATGATCCTCCATGTTCTAAATCCATTGGTCCATCTCCAATTGACTCATCGGTCCGGAAAATTACAAGCTCATCTCCATTCATCCTCTATTGGGTCCAAGGGTATTGGGGTGGGATAAGAGAGATAGAGAGGGATACACACAACACAAACAAAAGTTTTGAAAAGACAGGTTTTATTGTGGCTGTCGGAAAAACAACAAACAAATGACAGCTCACAATCGTCGCATCTAACGTAGGTACAATGGGGTTTGGTCTTCTAATGGTCAATAAATCTCAACGTCATCAAACTCTTCAAGTCTTGGTCATGTCTCCGATGGCTCCTTCTGATCATACTTGTCCTTCTCAAGTTCTTTTACCAGATCATCTCTGTTGACGCGAAGTTTCCCCTGACGTCCTTTAATATTCTGGAGTTGCATTCCAAACTTCTGGGTTTCAACCTCCTTGACATGAATCATGTCCTTATATCCTTTAGCTCCTGACTAATCTCCGGTATCACGAGGTTTTGTTTCCTCCAGTTTGGCTACTTCAGCTTCTGATTCCTGAGTTCTTCGCGAATTGCCTCCTTGTCAAATATGACTTCATAAAGTCCATCTTAGAATCCTTGATGTAATACTCCAGATCCTGGCGATACACCAACTAAGGTTAAAACTTCATCCCTTGCTGGTAGGTGCTTCATTAGCCCTTTTGTCAACCAATTCTTCCGAAAGATGCATGCTTAACACCTCATGGTGACAATAACATGAGCGAGTGATAGCATCATGGATATCCATGTTTATGACTATGTCTCTGCCATGAGCTATCATTCCATAGTTGATATTTCCTGTCTTGGGGCTTTCTTGACAAAACTTTGAGTTCTAAAGCTCCATGTTTAGGTCTTTCTCCGATACACCTTGATCTCGAGTATTGACAGCTTCCATAGTCTGTCAAGTTCCATAAGGGTAGCCTTCCTTGGTCATACCAAATCTGGAAATTCTTCATATTCTCCTATTCTTTGAAGTCTTTATCCGTCATAGTTTTCGTCATTGTAATGCACGGTAAAAATCCTCTTTATTCCGACTGGTCTTAGTTGTCCGATATCTTGTACTCCTTGGAGTGGTCTCATCAGCCGAATCTTCACGTGGTCAAAAGGGGAAAAGGGGTAGTCTAGCTAAAAGGGAATTTTTGAATAAGCTCAGAAGAGAAGAGAGGTAAAAGATTCTTTTGAAAAGAAAGTTGTAGAGAAAAATCTTTCCTATGGGCTTGCCAGTTTCTAGGGTCACGTCCTACAGTCAACATGTGCTCTGATACCATCTTGTAGCGACCCGACCCAAATGGGTCAAGTCTCTGTGCTTACGTGTCATCCCTGGATCGGTATGCTGACACACACAGTACTCGAGGATTTATAACAGAGGTAAATCACATGTATAAAGTAACGTAAATACTATTACCTCAATCCAAAGTAGCGGAAGTAACAAGGTTGTGGATTCCCATCAACACCAACGGCAAAGTTGAGTATAGGAAATCGTAACCCTAACGTATCACTTACTCGTCGTAAGATCCTGCAACATGAGACGTTGCAGCCACAGAGGGTCAGTACATTGAATGTACTGGCAAATTCACACCATAGAGCAATGATGAATAAAGGCTATCACTACATGCATATTTGGCTGGTGGAAAAGCTCTATGGTTATAAAGTTTTGCGGAAAGCCAATTTTTCCCTACTGCAAAGGAATAAATTTATTTAACTATCATGGTGGTTGTTAAACATTGAGAATGGTTGACAGCATTCTCAATCCCAATTAAAAGTACTCAATTAAACCCAACAATATTAATTAAAGTAACATGATGAGATTCACATGAAAATCCAAGTACTAGATACTCAAAACGTCCATAACCGGGGACACGGCTATTCATGATTAGTTTATACACTCTACAGAGGTTTGCGCACTTTTCCCCACATGACTCGATCGCCTCCGTTTGGTTTCTCGCACTACATGGTGTTTGAGAAACGGATGACCGAGACATAGTCTTTCAGAGGGTAGACCGTACCAACCTACATCCCCTACATCTGCTAGTCTACCCTGTAAGAGTTTGCACGACTTAGTCAACTATGCTAGAGCCCATAATAGCATGTGGCTGCACACGGAAGTTTCTAGTTTGAATAATCTCATGATCCCTTTGAGCCTGGGTGGCGGTCCGAAGAAAAACAGGCAAGTCCTGGAAACCCAGGTGCCTAGACAGGCAAGTCCTGGAGTAACCAGGTGCCTCAATCCACCCAGATGTGTGTTTAAGTTGCCACCTTAAATAAACCATTAATTAACAATCTCACATCTGTCATGGAAATTCACTCACCCAATCCACGTCTACGTGCATAGCATGGCATAATAAGCAAACGTAGAAGTAACTCCCAAGGGTTTGAAAATAAAACAGGTAATAGGTACTACCTCATCTACTTCCCATCCCACAATTTAATTAGATCCTAGTCATGCAATGTTTGAGGATTGATTTAATGCATAAAAACTGGGTAATAAGGAAGTATGATCAAAGTGTGAACTTGCCTGCAATGTTGATGGAGATGAATCGCACTCAAAACTCTTGATAGCCTTATCAGAAAGTTTAGGTCAAGAGCTTCGAGATGCAAAAAGAATCAACTCAAACGGAGTTATAAAATTCAAGTTATGATCAAACAAAGTTCAAATTCAAATCTGATCTAATTCAAATTTTAAACTTTCAAAAACATGTTTAAGTTGTTTTACTAGATAGAGGGGATCATAACGAAGAAGTGGGTGTTGGTTTTGTTGGATTTGGATAAACGGTTGAAAAGTAGTGGTTGTTTGAAAAACCAGGGGCCAATCTGTAAATAAAAATATTCACGGACGGGTCCCTGGCCAAAATCTATTAATAAAAAGAAAACTCTACCGAGAGAACGCTCGCTAACAGAACCTAACGAACGAAAATCGTTCACTACCGAACCTAACTAATGAACGTTCGCAAAATAACAAAACCTAATTTAATAAACCGAAAAAAACCCGAAAGAAAACCGGGGTGGTTAAATCGGTTTATACCGGCTCGGGCGGTTCGGGGCGGTTTACGGCGAAAACCAACGGCGGCGGTTTCCGGTGATCTCCGGCGAGATCTGCGGCGACGGCAGGGTGGGGCGGTGGCTGCGAAAACCAACTTCGCCGATGCATCCAAACCCCGTGATATGATACGCTCTATCACACATAAGCCTTAATATCTTCCTCAAAACATCCACCATACCTACCTATTATGGCTTTTCTATGGCCATTCCGAGATATATTGCCATGCAACTTCCACCGCTTACGTTTGATGACTTGAGCATTGATTGTCATATTGCTTTGCATGATCATATAGATGACATAGTTGTTGTGGCTCAGCCACCGTTCATCATTTTTCATACATGTTATGCTAGATCATTGCACATCCTGGTACATTGCCAGAGGCATTCATATAGAGTCATATTTGTCATAGGTATCGAGTTGTAATTTTTATTTCTTTTGAGTTATAAGTAAATATAAGTGTGATGATCATCATTATTCATTTTTAGAGTAGTGCCCCAGTGAGGAAAGGATGATGGAGACTATGATTCCCCCACAAGTCGGGATGAGACTCCAGACAATGAGAGAAAAAAGGGAAAAAAAGAAAAAGGAAAAAAAAGAAAAAGAAAAAAAGAAGAAAGAAGAAAGAAAAAAGAAAAAAGAAAAAATAAAAAAGAAAAAAAATAAACAAAGAGAGAAGGGGCATTGTTAGTATCCTTTACCACACTTGTGCTTCAAAGTAGCACCATGTTTCTCATATGGAGAGTCTCCTATGTTGTCACTTTCATTTACTAGTGGGAATTTTTCATTATAGGATTAGATGCACACCCACTTAGTTTTCATACTGAGCTTTCATACACTTATAGCTCTTAGTGCATTCGTTGCATGGCAATCCCTACTCCTCACGTTGATATCAAATGAAGGGCATCTCCATAGCCCGTTGGTTAGCCGCGTCGATGTGAGACTTTCTTACTTTTTGTCTTCTCTATATTTACCCCTATCATCATATTCTATTCCACCTGTAGTGCTATATCCATGGCTTGTGCTCATGTATTGCGTGAGGGTTGAAAATGCTGAAGCGCGTTAAAAAGTATGAACCAATTGCTTGGCTCACAACCAAGGTAGTACATGATTTATACTTTGTGTTAGGAAGACAGAGCATGACAAGGCTATATGATTTTGTAGGGATAACGTTCTTTAGCATTTGATATTCTGAAAGACATGATTGTTTGTTGGGATGCCTGAGTATTGATGTCTTTATGTCAAATTGTAGACTATTGCTTTGAATCACTCATGTCTTAATATTCATGCCATGACTAGATATATGATCAAGTTTATGCTAGGTAGCATTCCACATCAAAAATTATCTTTTTTATCATTTACCTACTCGAGGACGAGTAGGAATTAAGCTTGGGGATGCTGATATGTCTCTGTCGTATCTATAACTTTTTATTGTTTCATGCCTATATTATTCAACTTTTACATACTTTTGGCAACTTTTTATATAATTTATTTGGACTAACTTACTTATCCAGTGCCCAGTGTCAGTTCCTGTTTGTTGCATGTTTTTGTTTTGCAGAAATCCATATCAAATAAAGTCCAAACGTGATAAAAATTTACGGAGAATTATTTTGGAATAGATGTGATTTTTAGGAGGTGGAATCAACGCAAATGGGGGTCCACAGTGCCCACAACCCACCAGGGCCTAGGCGCGCCGTGGTGTCTTGTGGCCTCCTCGAACGTCGGTTGGAGCCCTTCTTATGGCACAAGAAAGATAATTTATGGAAAAAAATCGTGTAAAAATTTCAGCGCAATCGGAGTTACGGATCTCCAGGAATTTAAAAAACCGTGAAGGGCCAGATCTGGGGAACGCGAAACAAAAGAGAACAGAGAGGGAGATCTAATCTCGGAGGGGCTCCCACCCCTCCGCCGCCATGGAGGCCATGGACCAGAGGGGGAACTCTCCTCCCATATAGGGGGGGAGGCCAAGGAAGAAGAAGAAGGAGGGGGCTCTCTCCCCCTCTCTCCCGGTGGCGTCGGAGTGCCACCAGGGCTAGGGTCGTGACGGCGATCTACATCAATAATCTTGCTACCGTCAACACCAACTCTCTCCTCCTCTATGCAGCAGTGTAACCTCCCTTCTCACCGTTGTAATATCTACTTAAACATGGTGCTCAACTCCATATATTATTTCCCAATGATCTATGGTTATCCTATGATGTTTGAGTAGATCCGTTTTATCATGTGTGTTAATCGTGATCTTGGTTGGTATGATTGTATATTTTATTTATGGCGCTGTCCTATCGTGCCCTCCGTTTCGCACAAACATGAGAGCCCCTCGTTGTAGGGTGTTGCAATATGTTCATGAGTCGCTTATGGTGGGTTGCGAGAGTAACAGAAGCTTAAACCCAAGTAGGTGGGTTGTTGCATATGGGAGTAAAGAGGACTTGTTACTTAATGCTATGGTTGGGTTTCACGACCTTAATGATGTTTAGTAGTTGCAGATGCTTCATAGGGGTCCAATCATAAGTGCATGATTACAAATGACTTTCTCATTGACAAAAGCTATCCATTTTTATTACCTTGCAATTTATTCATAGTTTTATTCTTGCAAAGTACTCGTAGTTTTATTCTTGCAAAATAGTTTCATACTTGTTCTAGGTAAAGCAAACATCAAGTGTGCGTAGAGTTGTATCGGTGGTCGATAGAACTTGAGGGAATATTTGTTCTACCTTTAGCTCCTCATTGGGTTTGACACTTATTTATCGAAGAAGGCTACAAATGATCCCCTATACTTGTGGGTTATCAACATGTCCCCAAGGTTTGAAGATACGCAATGAATTCCAAAGATTTTCTTCCCTTAGAAAATCAGAACAAAGAAAAAACAGAGCAAAGCAAACATAACATCTACTAACATGTCTTTCCCCTCTTAAAGTCATGTGACTTCTCTCCTCTATGGTTAATAAGCATCTAGAGAAGCTAAAATGTGCCTTCTCTCCTATGTGATAAGCTTTGATGTGCTCTCTCCCCCCCTTTGACATCTATTTCCAAGAAGGGATCTTGTGGAGCATGAGTCAAACAGGTTTGGTCCTTGAGTCACATTATATAGCAACATGTAATTTAAGATGCCAGTAGAGGATAAGAATCATCGAGTAGAGCTGGAGCAGAAACGGGAATTGCAATGAAAAAATGTTTTCTCAGTAGTCAGATTGGTAACACCGATTCATTTTCATCGATGACCCCGAGTTGCCAGTGTCATAGATGATGCATATCGGTCAGACCGGGTTAGGCCTTGTCGGTTGTACCGATGAACAATCTACAATGTGTTATTGCAGTTTGGTCTAGCCGATAGATAGAAATCAGTGAAGCCGAGTTCAATACAGAGGAAATTTTTTGTCATCTCAGCTCACTTGGCAAATTAAATCTCACAAGGATTTGCAAGGAATTAACTGAAAGATTTGCAATGAATTTGATGCGGAGAATGCAGAGAATAAATGACAAAGAGAAATAAAATCTAGATGAAGTTTTTTTAAAGGAAACAAACAAGCAAGAAACAAATGCAAGAACACGAAGAAACACGAGAGAACTTCATCTAGAAAGGGTCGGCGGCAAAGTCACCTATGTTAGAGTATATTGACTGAGGAGTCAAGTGAGAGCACTTGATCGTAGGTCATACTCATCGTTGAAGCACAAGTTGGGTTGCCACTTTTACATAAAGCATTGTTGATGTATTCACATCTTGTTGAGATGCTTTGACCCATGTCTTGGGGTAAAGCTTCTCTAAGATGGAATGACATACCTTTGGTGGTGGTGATGATCTTGATCATGTAGTTGAACTTGTGTAGGATGCTCAAGGTTGATGTAGTTCATCAAGAGTTGGGAGCACCACCTGTAGTTTGAGTTCATCTACCTACATGGGTTAGTTTTGCAAGGAAGAGCACTTGTGTATCCAAAATGACAATCATGAAGCTTGCTATCAAATGAGATTTGATATATAGAAATTGTCAAAGGATATGTTGAGAGGTTTCATGCTTCCTTGTCTTTAACCACCATATTGTAGAGACTTGGTGAGGTAGAGATTGCTCAAGTTGTGAGAGGGTTGCAATCTCATAGATTTGGGCTCATCCAAGTACCTACAAGGGTTAGGTAACATGCAAGGGTACAAGTACGGATCCAAGACATATGATCATCATCATAAGAGAAATGTCAAGGGTTAGTCAAAGGCTCATGCCTTGCATGTATCCAAGTGGAGTTTCTACTCCAAGTTCGAGGCATCAATGATGTTCAATTCACCTCTCAAATGGCAAAATACTTTCTCATCAAGTGGTTTGGTGAATATATCTGCCAATTGCTTATCGGTACGAACATGCTTAAGATCGATGTGTCCTTTAGCAACATGATCTCGAATGAAATGATGACGAACTTCAATATGCTTAGTTCAAGAATGTTGCATGTGATTGTGAGCGATCTTAATGGCACTTTCATTATCAGAAAGCAATGGAACATGTTTCACATATATCCCATAATCTCTAAGGGTTTGGGTATTCCAAAGTAATTGAGCACAATATGAACCGGCGGCAATGTATTCCGCTTTAGCGGTGGATAAGGATACCGAGTTTTGTTTCTTGGAGGACCAAGACACAAGAGATCTACCAAGAAAT
The DNA here is from genome assembly GCF_018294505.1 of Triticum aestivum. NCBI lineage: Eukaryota > Viridiplantae > Streptophyta > Magnoliopsida > Poales > Poaceae > Triticum > Triticum aestivum. The sequence continues at coordinate 444,595,422 of NC_057798.1, forward strand.
TGACAAGTACCCGAAGTGGACTTTCTATCAACCTTGTCACTGGCATAATCTGAGTTGGAGTAGCCAACCAAGATCAAAGGAAGACCTCTTAGGATACCAAATGCCAAAGTTTGGTGTATGAATTAAGTATCTCACTATCCTTTTCACAGCCTTAAGATGACACTCTTTAGGGGCCGCTTGATGTATCGGGATGGGAGGCGCATAGATATAACAATGAACCAATCATTGAGCGGTAAACCTTTTGGTCAACCGTTTGCCATCCTTAGTCAAGTCAAGATGTCCACTAGTAAGCATGGGTGTTTTCATACCTTTGCTTTCTTGCATGTTGAACTTCTTGAATAAGTCTTTGGTATAGTTTGTTTGGGAAACAAAGTTACCCTCCTTAGTTTGCTTGATTTGCAAACCAAGAAAGAACTTTAGTTCACTCATCATAGACATCTCAAACTTCTCCGACATTAGCCTTCCAAACTTTTCACTAAAATGAGGGTTAGTAGAACCAAATATGATATCATCCACATAAATTTGGCACACAAATAATTCACCATTGACCCTTTTAGTAAAAAGTGTAGAATCAATTTTTCCAATCTCAAAGCCTTTTTCAATGAGGAACTTGGTCAAGCATTTATACCACGCTCTAGGAGCTTGTTTAAGACCATAAAGAGCTTTGTGAAGTTTGTAAACATGATCGGGTTTCTTGGGATTATCGAAGCCGAGAGGTTGTTTAACATAAACTCCCTCCTCAATTTCACCATTTAGAAAAGCACTTTTAATGTCCATTTGGTATAATGTGATATCATGGTGATTGGCATAAGCAAGTAAGATGTGTATGTACTCAAGTCTAGCAACAGGGGCATATGTCTCACCATAGTCCATACCTTTGACTTGAGTGTAGCCTTGGGCGACGAGACGAGCCTTGTTGCGTACAACTTGTCCATCTTCATCCTGCTTATTCCGAAACACCCATTTGGTTCCAATGACATTTTGGTTGTTATCCGACATTTCACCAATGTCCACACTTGGTTCCTCTCGAAATTGTGTAGCTCTTCATGCATGGCGTTCACCCAATCCGGATCATCAAGAGATTCTTCAACCTTCATAGGTTCAATGCTAGAAACGAATGAATAATGTTCACAAAAGTTAGCCAACGAGTTTTAGAGTGAGTAATTCTTCCGGTTTGAATATCATCAAAGGTTTGATTGACGGGGTGATCTCTTGAAACTCTTGCTCTAACTCATGAGAGCTTTTGTGGGTTGGGGTGGAACATCCTCTTCATCATCTTGTTCTTCCTCTTGGCCTTCTTCATTGTTGGTATTGTTGTTATCTTGTGAAGGTGGAGAAGGAAATTGATGAGGTTCATCTTGGTGTACTTCCTCGTTTCCTTCATCTTGACGTGTTCCACTTGTGGATGCCTCCAAGTCAACTTGTGGTTCATTTTGTCGTGAAGTTGAGGCTTCCACTTGAACGGATGAGGTACTCTCCTTCACCTCTGTTGGATGAATCTTGCCAATAGACAAGTCTTGGATTGCTTCCGAGGGATCTTTATCTCCTACATCAATTGGCAATTGCTCTACTTGTGAGTCGTTAGATTCATCAAACTTCACAACTACCGTCTCTTCAACCTTTCGAGTGAATTTGTTGTAGACATGGTAAGTGTGAGAGTTTGAGCCGTAATCGAGTAGGAAACCTTCATGAGATTTAGGAGCAAATTTTGAATGACAATGCTTATCAAGAATGTAACACTTTGAGACGAATACTCGAAAGTATCCAACTTGGGGTTTGTTGCCGGTGAGAAGCTCGAATGCCATCTTGCAGAGAAGCTTGTGAAGATATAGATGATTTGTTTCATGGCAAGCCATCTCAACCGCTTCCACCCAAAAGTGTTTTGGCGTCTTGTATTCATCAAGCATCATTCTCACCATCTCAATAAGTGTCTGGTTCTTCCTCTCAACAACTCCATTTTGTTGAGGTGTGTACGTAGCCGAGAACTCGTGTGAAATCCCTTCTTTGTCAAGAAAGGAATCCACATTGGCGTTCTTGAACTCCATCTCGTTGTCGCTACGAAACTTCTTGACCTTCACTTCAAATTGATTTTGGGCCTTCCTAGCAAAGTTCTTGAAGATCTTTTGGACCTGTGATTTATCATCAAGAAAGAACACCCACGTAAATCTTGAAAAGTCATCGACAATGACTAAACCGAAAGAGTTACCACCGAGACTTTTGTAAGAGTTGGGACCAAAAAGATCCATATGAAGCAGCTCGAGCAGTCTTCTTGTGGTCATGGTGTTTTTCACGGGGTGGCTTCCTTAAACCTGTTTTCCTGCCTGACAAGCACTGTAGAGTCTATCCTTGTCAAATATAACGTCTTTAACTCCAAGGATATATTCACCTTTAGTAAGCTTATCAAGATTTCTCATGCCCACGTGACCTAACCTTCTATGCCAAAACCAACCTTTAGATGATTTAGCAATTAAGCAAGTTCTAGGTTGAGCCTTCTTAGTGAAATCAACAATGTATAGATCACCTCTACGTTCCATCTCCTGCATAAGGATTAGCTAGCAGTTTCTGTATCATACCCGAAGGAATTTCATAATAAATATTTTCAGTAGGTTTAGTAGGTTGAGGAGCAACTTTTTGCTCTACCGATCGAGGTGAAGATACCCCAAACAAGCCCCTCAAAGGATTATTTTCCATAGTGACAAGTGACAGTAAATTTCAGCACACTGTATAAATGTTTCCTTACCAAATTCCACTTACCAAAGGCGCTTCACTCCCCGACAACGGCGCCAGAAAATGGTCTTGATGAACCAAAAGTATAGGGGATCTATCGTAGTCCTTTCGACAAGTAATAGTGTCAAACCCAACGAGGAGCAGAAGGAAATGACAAGCAGTTTTTAGCAAGGTATTCACTGCAAGCACTGAAATTATCGGTAATAGATAGTTGTGCGATAAGATAATTTGTAACGGGTAACAAGTAACAAAAGTAACAAAGGTGCAGCATGGTGGCCCAATCCTTTTTGTAGCAAAGTACAAGCTTGGATGAACTCTTATATAATGCAAAGCGCTCCCGAGGACACATGGGAATTACTGTCAAGCTAGTTTACATCATGCTCATATGATTCGCGTTCGTTACTTTGATAATTTAATATGTAGGTGGACCGGTGCTTGGGTGATGTCCTTCCTTGGACAAGCCTCCCAATTATTATTAACCCCTTGCGCAAGCATCTGCAACTATGAAAGAAGAATTAAGATAAATCTAACCATAGCATGAAACATATGGATCCAAATCAACCCCTTACGAAGCAACACATAAACTAGGGTTTTTAGCTTCTGTCACTCTAGCAACCCATCATCTACTTATTACTTCCCAATGCCTTCCCCTAGGCCCAAATCACGATGAAGTGTCATGTAGTTGATGTTCACATAACACCACTAGAGGAGAGACAACATACATCTCATCATAATATCGAGCGGATTCCAAATTCACATGATTAATTATAACAAGACCTCTCCCATGTCGTCAGGAACAAATGTAACTACTCACAAAGCATATTCATGTTCATAATCAGAGGAGTATTAATTATCATTAAGGATCTGAACATATGATCTTCCACCGAATAAACCAACTAGCATCAACTACAAGGAGTAATCAACACTACTAGCAACCCACAGGTACCAATCAGAGGTTTTGAGACAAAGATCAGATACAAGAGATGAACTAGGGTTTGAGAGGAGATGGTGCTGGTGAAGATGTTGATGGAGATTGACCCCCTCTTGATGAGAGGATCGTTGGTGATGACGATGGCTTCGATTTCCCCCTCTCGGAGAGAAGTTTCCCCGATAGAATAGCTCTGTCAGAGCCCTAGATTTGTTCTGCACAAGTTCCGCCTCGAGACGGCGGTGCTTCATCCCGAAAGCTTCCTTATGATTTTTTCCAGGTCACAACAGACCATATAGCAGAAGATGGGCACCGGAGGCCTGACAGGGGGCCCACAAGGCAGGGGCGTGCGCCCCCACCCTTGTGGATGGCTGGTGGCCCCCCTCTGGTGCTCTCTTCGCCCAATATTTTTTATATATTCCAAAAAATTCTTTGTGAAGTTTCAAGACTTTTGGAGTTGTGCAGACTACAGAATAGGTCTCTAATATTTGCTCCTTTTCCAGTCCAGAATTCCAGCTGCCGGCATTCTCCCTCTTCATGTAAACCTTGTAAAAAAAGAGAGGAAGGCATAAGTATTGTGCTATAATGTGTGATAATAGCCCATAATGCAATAAATATCAATATAAAAGCATGATGCAAAATGGACGTATCACCCTCTCGTAGCTATGCATCTCCATGGATAGATCTTGTGTGTGCACAAAGGATTTATGGGTGGTGATTGTCGGTGTCAAAACCGGCGGATCTCGGGTAGGGGGTCCCGAACTGTGCGTCTAGGCGGATGGTAACAGGAGACAAGGGACACGATGTTTTTACCCAGGTTCGGGCCCTCTCGGTGGAGGTAAAACCCTACTCCTGCTTGATTAATATTGATGATATGGGTAGTACAAGAGTAGATCTACCACGAGATCAAGGAGGCTAAACCCTAGAAGCTAGCCTATGGTATGATTGTTCTTGGTCCTATGGACTAAAACCCTCCGGTTTATATAGACACCGGAGAGGGCTAGGGTTACACAGAGTCGGTTACAATGGTAGGAGATCTACATATCCATATTGCCAAGCTTGCCTTCCACGCCAAGGAAAGACCCATCCGGACACGGGATGAAGTCTTCAATCTTGTATCTTCATAGTCTTGGAGTCCGGCCAATGATGATAGTTCGGCTATCCGGACACCCCCTAGTCCAGGACTCCCTCAGTAGCCCCTGAACCAGGCTTCAATGACGACGAGTCCGGCGCGCATATTGTCTTTGGCATTGCAAGGCGGGTTCCTCCTCCGAATAATTCACAGAAGATTTTGAACACCAGGACAGTGTCCGGCTCTGCAAAATAAATTCCACATTCCACCACAGGGAGAATAATATTTACACAAGTTCAATCTGCTGACGTATTTCGTGGCATGACGTCACACCACGACCAAGCCCTTACTCGAATCGTTTTTATTGTTCCACCTCCGCATGTTTAGCGAAGCGGTTTCCTTGGCATGTCTTGTCAAAGCAGAGATCGTGTCCCCTTATTCCGGGATTCTCATCAATACGGCCGTGGGTAACCCAACCGCGCCATTTATTGCGGCGCTTGGGAGATAAGCGAGTTTTACCGGGCTGGTGGGGATGCATAGTTTCGTCCGCCCATATATAAGGGGATAAGGATCCACCTTTTTACCTACGCCTTCTTCCTCCTTTGCTTATCCATCTCCGCGCACTCGAGCTCCAGCGCCCAAGTCCGCACATCTCACCTCAACCTTCTCCAACCATGTCCTAAGCGGGAGGCAAGTGGATGGCCTCCTCCGTCACGGAGGGGCACATCAAAAAGCTACGCAAGGCCGGATATTTGTCCAGTGATATCACGCACCGGCTCCCCGACGAGGGGCAGCTCATCCCCACCCCCAGGCCCCATGAGAGGGTGGTGTTCCTTCCCCATTTCCTCCATGGACTGGGCTTCCCACTTCACCCGTTTATCGGGGGGCTCATGTTCTACTATGGCCTGGATTTCCATGATCTGGCCCCGAATTTTATCCTCAACATCTCAGCATTTATCGTCGTGTGCGAGGCCTTCCTCTGCATCCAACCCCACTTTGGCTTATGGCTAAAGACTTTTAATGTTAAGCCGAAGGTAGTGGGTGGCTGCCAAGCGGAGTGCGGAGGCGCCATGGTGGGCAAGATGCCCAACGTCACCTGGCTCGAGGGCGCCTTCGTGGAAACCATTAAAGGGTGGCAATCGGGGTGGTTCTACATCACTGAGCCGCGTGACCCTAAATGGGTAGCGGCCCCCGAATTCAGATCTGGCATCCCCACACGGCTCACCTCCTGAAAAGAGAAGGGCCTGTCATGGGGCGATACGGAGGAGCTGACCGGACTCCAATCCTGTCTTCAGACCCTAGTGAACAAGAAGCTCAAGCTTGTCAATGTAGTCCAGGTCATGCTCATCCGCCGGATTCTCCCGTGCCAACAACGGGATTTCAACTTGTGGGAGTTCGATCCGGCACAACACCAGACCTTGAGCGGGCTCTTCGACACTACATACGAAGAGGCCTGGAGGGTGCTGTTCAAGGGCGCCGAGGCCCCCGCATCCTCTACCGAAGATCGCGGATTCAGCTCGCAGTGTCAGGCTGGCGAGGTAAGCTATATTACCCTTTACGGGACACATGTTTTCCATAGTTTGACTCTATGCGGGATCTAAACTCCCATTACCTTTAACAGGCCTTGCAGAAGACATCCGGGCAGGTTAACTGTCTGGCTCCCCTTCCAAAAGACCCAGCGGACGCCCGTTTGACGGGGCTGCTGGTCCCGGCGCCCTACGTGGTGCCGGAGAAGAAGGCCACGGGAACCCAGAGGAGTTCTCGGCGCCAGGTGTTATCGGACTCATCGTCCGATGACTCTGAGGCAGACTCCTCCCACGAAGACGAGGAGGAAAAGAAAGAGGCCTCTCCCCCAGCGGGGAGAGAGAAGAAGAGGAAGGCTTCCCCAACGGGGGAGGCCGAAGGGTCCAAGAAGGGAAGAACCCTTCTTCCGGACTGTTCCACCAACGCCGACGATGGCGAAGAGGAGTGGCCCTCTAGGGCCAAGCCCCTGGCGAGATCGTAAGTGTCCGGACTCCAGAATAACTCATGATTTTTCTTTCGTCGCATAGTGTCTTCTAACGCCGAATACTACCATGTAGTCCGCCCAGGGACGATCTCCCCGCTTCATCGAGCAGGTCCCTGGGTTCGTCGGATGTGAATAGCGCTTCACTTCCGACCGCCTCCTCCCCCCGTGACGTAGACGACGCCAGGGTGGGGTCCTAGAAGGGGACCAGCCAGGAGGAGGAGGCCCCGGAGGTGCCGTAGGGCAACCTCCCGGACTTTGGACCGGACTCCGCGCCGGAACCTTTGGTGGTTCCGGAGTCCGGCGGGCGGCCCCTTTGTGAGAAGGGCGAGACAGCGACGCCGGTGGCCTCCGTCCAACCGGAAGCGCCGGATAACTTGCTGGAGGCGCTCAACGGCACTTCCATCGATGAGGAGCACTGCACTGTCATGAGTGCAGTGATTCAGAAGGTTCAGTCCGCCAAGAGCGGGCTGACCGAAGCCTGCACTAGCCTTCTAACAGGCTTTGAGGTATGTAATTAAGATATGTAAAAATAGTACCGCATAGATAGTAGCCCCTGATGCTCGGTTCGGTGTTCGGAAAGAAAAGCCGAACTGAGGATCTAAAAAGATATACGCAGGAGTCTAACACAAATATGTTAATATGGAAATGCAGGCTGCGCTGCTGACCTCTGCCGCACTGACTTCAGAGGTCAATGCCTTGAAGCAGAGCCTCGAGTGGTCCGAGATCGAGCTCGGCCGTGCCAAGAAGCAGCTCGAGGACAAGGAAGGTAAGTAACACCTTATTAAAGTTGTACCTTAGAGAAAAGGATTTTGGTTGCAAAAAATGACCGGAATAACATGGGTACTCTAGGGGATACGAACGAGGTGGCGACCCTGAAAGAGGCGGTGTCCGCGGCCGAACGCAATGCGGCTGCGGAACGCACCGAGCGAGAGAAGCAGGAGGCGCGGGTGGCGGAGGTACGGCAAGAGCTCCAGGCTCTCGTGGAAAAACACGAGAGTCTGGAGCGTGACTCGAAGACTCGAGAGTCCGAGCTCGCGTCGGCTCTTGAGAGTGCCAAAGCCGCTAAGGCCAAAGCCCAAAAGGCCCTCCAAGAGATCGAGGCAGTAAAGAAGATAGCGGCGGGTAAGGCATTCTTCATGCAAAGCAAACATGTAAAAGTGAATTACTTATTACTTACCCGAATTCGGAGCTCTCCAGGGGCGTTCGCAGATCTTCCCCATAGTGTGTCCGATGATGCCGCGTTCTACAGAGCCGAAGAAGGGAGCTCGATGGAAAAGGTGTTCTGGTCTCAGTATGCTGAGGCCGGACATCCGGTGCCCCTGAGAGACCAGCTGAAGTAGCTGGTCGAGCTCCACAAGGTGGCCGAACATGCCATGAAGGGCCTCATAGTTTGGTTGTGGCCCAAAGAAGCCATACCTGGGAGCTACTTCGGTCTGGTGCGGCGGCTGGTGGACGCATGTCCATGGGTTGACGTCATCAAGCATTCAGCCTGTATTGAAGGTGCCCGTCGGGCCCTTGCCCGCGCTAAGGTGCACTGGGGCAAGATGGACGCCGAGAAGCTGGTGACGGACGCGCCACCGCCGGGCAAGGAGTATCGCACGCCCGAGATGTATTATAAGGGTTTCCTAAAGGGTGCCCGCCTTATTGCGGGTGAATGCTCCAAAGATGTAATTTTTGAGTAGACTCGCATTTTGTTATCCTGTGCGCTGAAAACTTTGTTCATATGCTCTAAGCAATGCTTGTTAATTTAAAATATTACCTTCTGTGCGGCCGTTTATCAAATCTGAGAGATGGCAAGTCGTTGGCTTCTGCCCCCATGCCACGAGTGCTGGGGTGTTCGGGATAAACATGAGCGCTCTTGTTCCCATTGTTGGGTCCTTCTAGGGAGGCGCTCAACACGACGAACGAGGCAACCAGACTTATAATGCTTGAACACTCTCACTTAGCCATAGAATTCTATAATTTTAAATTTTGGCGAAGCCCCTAGTGTTCGGAAGACCGAATTCGGGGCGCTATCCACGCCTGGGGCCAGACAAAGCCGGCTCTTCGCTCTAAGCAGCATAAGTCTTTAGGGACTCGAAAAGACCTCTCGAACAGCGACCAGCTCTCGCCTTATCATGACGGTTAGTTTTAGCTTTCTCCACTGAGGTGCTCAACCCAGCTCAACTGGGGCACAATCGCAGTGGTTCTCCCAGTGCTACCTTAGCCGATATAATGGAACGTAAGGTACCAAAACATGGGAGCTGGGCAAACCCAACTATTGACCCAAGACATGATTCGGAGCCGATGCATATAATGCTATAAGTTTGGGGTGCCACACTTGTGAAAGTGTTCAGACTTATCACACCATAATTTGGGGAACTTAAGCCCCTGGTGTATTTGGCCGTACCAAAGCGTACGGGTGCGACATGTCATAAGTGAACATATATAAAAAGGAATGCAATGATAGGCAAAAAGCGATGCATTGTTTATTCGAAAAATACTGCAATTAAGGCAGAACGATACAAATAGTGCGATAAGCGAGTGGTGGGACTATTTAACATGTCCCCTGCAGGGGTAGGCTGCGGAATGGTGTATAAAACAGGTATAATGCTCGTAATGGAGACCATCTGGATACTCGTCGTAGCTTTTCTGCTTCCCTAGCTATTGCATCGTGAGTTCGGCAGGTCTATTGCCGGACAGGGCTTCTGGAAAGCGGAGTCCTGGGGATAAAAAAAAGGAAGAAAAAGAGGAAAAAGAAGAAAAAAAAGATGACCCATTTGGGAGCCCCTGGTGTGGCTGAGCCGCACTCTGGGCATGCCGTGGTCGTGCCCCTCCCCCTATGCCCATGGTATCTCCAGAGCGTAGTGATGTACGCGTGGTACTGGTCTCGCGATTTTGCGAGGGCTGGGGTTGGGGCTGCATTGCTACGTGTGCTCGGAACGTGCTAGGTGGTCTTGTTGTAGGTTACTCCGGGCGCGCTTGGCGGTGTCTGGTCGCTTAACAGCCGGACACGAGAATTTCCTTAAGAGGCTACTCTGTACTTCCGCTGCGAGAGTCGCTGTATGCTCTTCCGTTCGGAGAGAGCGTTCGGTGTTTCCGTTGACCGTGATGACTCCTCGAGGGCCTGGCATCTTGAGCTTGAGGTATGCGCAGTGCGGCACCGCATTGAACTTTGCAAATGCGGTTCGTCCGAGCAGCGCATGATAGCCGCTGCGGAACGGGACTATGTCAAAGATTAACTCCTCGCTTCGGAAGTTATCCGGGGATCCGAAGACCACTTCAAGTGTAACTGAGCCTGTACAATTGGCCTCTACACCTGGTATGACGCCTTTGAAGGTCGTCTTTGTGGGTTTAATCCTTGAGGGGTCTATGCCCATCTTGCGGACCGTATCCTGATAAAGCAGGTTCAGGCTGCTGCCGCCGTCCATCAGGACTCTAGTGAGGTGAAATCCGTCGACGATTGGGTCTAAAACTAACGCGGCAAATCCGCCATGGCGGATGCTGGTGGGGTGGTCCCTTCGATCAAAAGTGATCAGGCATGAGGACCACAGATTCAACTTTGGGGCGACTGGCTCCATCGCGTATACGTCCCTGAGCGCATGCTTTCGCTCCCTTTTGGGTATGTGGGTTGCATATATCATGTTCACCGTCCGTACTTGTGGGGGTAAACCCTTCTGTACTCTATTGTTCGGTGGCCGTGTCTCCTCCTCGTCATCGCTATGCAGCCCCTTGTCGTTGCTTTCGGCGATTAACTTGCCTGCCTGCTTGAACACCCAACAATCCCTGTTGGTGTGATTAGCTGGCTTTTCGGGGGTGCCATGTATCTAGCACAAGCGATCGAGTATCTGGTCCAAATTGGACGGGCCCGGAGTGGTTCTTTTGAATGGCTTTTTCCGCTGATCGGGTTTAGAGCCTCTGAATCCGGCATTGACTGCCGTATCTTCAGTATTATCACCGTTAATGCGGCGCTTGTGCTTATTGCGGCGCGACCTGCCATTGCTGTCTTTGGTATCCGAGCTACCGGAGTTTTTGGTTAGGTTGTTACTGCGGGCTAGCCAGTTGTCTTCTCCCGCACAAAAGCGGGTCATGAGTGATGTGAGGGCTGCCATTGATTTCGGCTTTTCCTGTCCTAGGTGCCGGGCAAGCCATTCGTTGCGGATGTTGTGTTTGAAGGCTACAAGGGCCTCAACGTCCGGATAGCCGACGATTTGATTTTTCTTGGTTAAGAACCGTGTCCAGAATAGTCTGGCCGATTCGTCTGGCTGCTGAATTATGTGGCTTAGGTCGTCGGCGTCTGGTGGTTGCACATATGTGCCCTGTAAGTTATCGAGGAATGCGGCCTCCAGGTCCTCCCAACACCCAATTGATTCTGCTGGCAGGCTGTTGAGCCAATGCCGAGCTGGTCCTTTAAGCTTGAGTGGTAGGTATTTGATGGCGTGAAGATCATCACCGTGGGCCATGTGGATATGAAGGAGATAGTCTTCGATCCAAACCATAGGATCTGTTGTGCCATCGTAGGATTCAATGTTCACGGGTTTGAACCCTTTGGGGATTTGATGATCCATTACTTCATCTATGAAGCATAGTGGGTGTGCGGCGCCTCTCTATTGGGCTATAGCACGACGCAGCTCAAACGAGCTTTGTCTATTGTGTTCGGCCCGGCCGGGATTGCTGTATCCGGCGTGACGGTTGTCGTCGCGTATCGTGGGGCGCCCACGTGATCCGTAGATCGATCTTGTTTGTCTTGCCTTATCCTCCAATATGTCTCGCAAGTCTGGCGCGTTCCCCTGTGACTTTGTACTTTTCGAGCGACGCCGGGGTATGGCTTTAGTGGAGGGCCTAGAGGCCTCTCTGTCGCGGCCACGAGGTGGCCGGACGGCCATATTGTGCGCTGGTGATGTAGGTTTATGTGCTTCCTCCTCTAATCGGGGTAGCAGCTTGCGTTTGGGGTAGCTTTTGGAGGGGCATTCGAGTTCATACTCTTCGGCCGCAAGGACTTCAGTCCATCTATCGGCTAGCAAATCTTGGTCAGCTCTAAGTTGTTGTTGCTTTTTCTTGAGGCTGCTTGCCGTGGCCATAAGCCTGCGTTTAAAACGCTCTTGTTCAACAGGATCCTCAGGCACGACAAATGCGTCGTCGTTGAGGCTTGCCTCATCTCTGGAGGGAGGCATGTAATTATCGTCCTCTACCTCTTTGTCTGCCGCTCTCTCACGAGGGCTGGCTTCTCCATCCTCCTATGCTAAATCTTGCTGGAGGGGGTTGTCTTCGGCACTGTCCGGGGTGTTATTATCTCCGGTGCCAGAATATTCATTCTTGCTGAGGCGGGATTTGGAGCGGCGCCGCTGACACCGGCGCTTGGGCTATTTTTTGGAGGGGTCATCCTCCGCTGTTCCATCACCATTCCCATCCTTTGGGATGTCCACCATGTATATGTCGTATGACGAGGTGTCTTTCTAGTGCCCTGTAGGCGCTGGTTCTTGGTCGTCTCTGGCATCGTCGTCCATACCGTTGATGTCTTCAGAGTCGAAATCTAGCATGTCGGTTAAGTCATCGACGGTGGCTACGAAGTGGGTGGTGGGTGGGATTTGAATTTCTTCGTCGTCCGCATCCCAACCGTCCTGGCCATAATCCGGCCAAGCCTCTCCTGATAAAGAGAGACACTTTAGCGAATTCAGGATGTCGCCGAAAGGCGAGTGCTGAAAGATGTCCGCAGCGGTGAACTCCATGATCGGCGCCCAATCGACTGACAGGGGCGCGGAAGGTTCGGGGTCCGGAGAGGAGTCCGGCACCTTGGAGTCACGAGCTTCACAAGGGACAGGATCAATATTCGGCTCTATCGCCATAGAGGTAGCAGCCTCCGAGGCGGCGTCTAGCCACCCATCCTCGATCGGCGCAGTCGGCTCCGAGCTAAAGGTCGGAGCGGACTCTTGTGCGGCCTCCAGGGCACTGTCCGGCGGCAGAGCTAAATCATGCCCATCGTGACAGTGCGGCATGCTCAACTATGGCTCGAATCCATCTAAGATCAAGTATCCGCGGATGTCGGCCGTATAGTTCAAACTTCCGAATCTGACCTGATGGCCAGGGGCGTAGCTTTCGATCTGCTCCGGATGGCCAAGTGAATTGGCCCGCAGTGCGAAGCCGCCGAATACGAAGATCTGTCCGGGGAGAAAACTCTCGTGCCGGACCGCGTCGTGGTTGATGATCGAAGGAGCCATCGAGCCTATAGGTGACGACACAGAGGAACTCTCAATGAAAGCACCAATGTCGGTGTCAAAACCGGCGGATCTCAGGTAGGGGGTCCCGAACTGTGCGTCTAGGCGGATGGTAACAGGAGACAAGGGACACGATGTTTTTACCCAGGTTCGGGCCCTCTCGGTGGAGGTAAAACCCTACTCCTGCTTGATTAATATTGATGATATGGGTAGTACAAGAGTAGATCTACCACGAGATCAAGGAGGCTAAACCCTAGAAGCTAGCCTATGGTATGATTGTTCTTGGTCCTATGGACTAAAACCCTCCGGTTTATATAGACACCGGAGAGGGCTAGGGTTACACAGAGTCGGTTACAATGGTAGGATATCTACATATCCGTATTGCCAAGCTTGCCTTCCACGCCAAGGAAAGTCCCATCCGGACACGGGACGAAGTCTTCAATCTTGTACCTTCATAGTCTTGGAGTCCGGCCAATGATGATAGTTCGGCTATCCGGACACCCCCTAGTCCAGGACTCCCTCAGTGATGTTCATACTGCTTACCACCAACCTCTTATTTTGATTCGGTGGTATTGTGGGATGAAGCGGCCTGGACCAAGCTTACATGTCCACGCACATGAGACCAGTTCCACCGACTGACATGCAACTTATTTTTCATAAATGTGGCTGGCGGGTGTCTGTTTATACTACTTTAGTTGAATCGAATTTGACTACGGACGGTCCTTGAAGAAGGTTAAAACAACAAACTTGATAAATCACCATTGTGGTTTTGCGTAGGTAAGAACGGTTCTTGCTAGTTCCCCGTAGCATCCTGATACTTCTCCAACGTATCTATAATTTTTAATTGTTCCATGCTTTTATATTATTTGTTTTTGATGTTTTATATGCATTTATATGATATTTTATATTATTTTTGGGACTAACCTATTAACATAGAGCCCAGTGCCAGTTTCTGTTTTTCCTTGTTTTTGAGTTTTACAAAAAAGGAATACCAAAAGGAGTCCAAACGAGCAGAAACTTTACGATGATTTTTATCGACCAGAAGAAGCCCCCGAAGCAAAAGAGTTGGGCCAGAGGAGCCACGAGGCGTCCACAATTCCTATGAATACCAAAACCCCCAGAAATAAACCTAGATCGAGAGTTCCGCCACCGCAAGCCTCTAAGTTCACAAAAAAGCAATCTAAGCCCGTTCCGGCACCCAGCCAGAGGGGGAAATCATCACCGGAGGCCATCTTCATCATCTCGACGGTCTCCATGACGAGGAGGGAGTAGTTCACCCTCGGGGCTGAGGGTATGTACCAGTAGCTATGTGTCTGATCTCTCTCTCTCTCTCTCGTGTTCTTGATATGGCACGATCCTGATGTACCGCGAGCTTTGTTACTATAGTTGGATCATATGGTGTTCCCCTCTACCTTGTTGTTATGAATTGAGTTTTACCTTTAAGGTTTCACTATTACCAGATTGAATACTATTATGGATTTGAGAACACTTGATGTATGTCTTGCGCGGGATACCTGTGGTGACAATGGGGTGTTCTATTGATTCACTTGATGTATGTTTTGGCACTCAACTCGCGGATTCCCGAGGTGACATTGGGGTAATCTATGCATAGGGGTTGATGCATGTTTTCGTCCTTGTTTATCCGGTAGAAATCTTGGGGCAGTCTTTGAGGTTCTTTATGTTGGATTGAATATTATGAATCTGAAGTTGTTTGATGCATATCCTATGATTGACCCACAGATACTTGTGGTGACATAGGAGTATCTGGGTGACATTAGGGTTGATTGATGTGTGTCATATGGTGTTATTTTACTACAAACTCTAGGGCTGTTTGTGACACTTATAGGAATAGCTCAATGGATCAATCAGAAAGAATAACTTTGAGGTGGTTTCATACCCTACAAGCAATTCATCTTATGTTCTCCGCGATAGGAACTTTGGAGTGACTCTTTGTTGCACGTTGAGGGATTGTCATATGATCTAATTATGTTATCATTGTTGAGAGAACTTGCAGTAGTGAAAGTATGAACCCTAGGCCTTGTTTTCAAGCATTGCAATACCGTTTTTCTCACTTTTGTTACTAGTTACCTCGTTGTTTTTATTTATTCAGATTATAAAAACCTATACCTACTATCCATATTACACTTGTATCACCATCTCTTCGTCGAACTAGTGCACCTATACAATTTACCATTGTACAGGGTGTGTTGGGGACACAAGAGACTTTTTGTTATTTGGTTGCAGGGTTGTTTGAGAGAGACCATCTTCATCCTACGCCTCCCACGGATTGATAAACCTTTGGTCATCCACTTGAGGGAAATTTGCTACTGTCCTACAAAGCTCTGCGCTTGGAGGCCCAACATGAGTCTACAAGAAGAAGGTTGCGTAGTAGACATCAAGCTCTTTTCAGGCGCCATTGCCGGGGAGGCTAGGTAAGCGGCACTCATATCCCGTCAACGAAGCTCTTTTCTGGCGCCGTTGCCAGGGAGGTGAGTGCTTGAAGGTATATCTTTAGATCTTGCCACTGAATCTTTTAGTTTCTTGTTTTATCACTAGTTTAGTCTATACAAGAAAATTACAAAAAAAATTGGAATTGAGGTTGCCTCATATGCTTCATCTTTTTTATGTTTTTTGTGAAAATGATGGAAAGAAAAAATGTGCTCAAGTGCTAGAAGAAGAAGTCAACAAAATGTTTGGCACTAAATCTTTGAATGATGAGCATGATTTCAATGTTGTTAGTATGAATTCCTTGAATACCCATGATGCTAATAATTTGCAAAGCCACAAGCTTGGGGATGCTATGTTTGATGAAGATGATATTTTTAGTCCCCCAAGTGTTGATGAGAAAATTTATTATGATGATAGCATGCCTCTTATTTATGATGATTATATTGATGAAAGTGGGTTTGGAAGAGTGTAAACTCTAGGTAATGATCCCACTATTTTGGAGGGTGTTGAATCTTATTGTAAGAATTATGAAAGTGGATTTGGAGAGGTCGTGACTTTATTTAGTGATGAATCCACTATCTTGGAAGGGGTTCCAATTGATTATGAGAACAAAGTTGCTAGCTATGATGATTACTATGATGACATGTATGCTATAAATTATAATGATAACCATGAAACTTCTCATCTTGAATTTAGTTTTCAATTGGATTATGCCTCACATGATAGTTATTTTGTTGAGTTTGCTCCCACTACTATTGATGAGAATAAATTTTCTTATGTGGAGAGTAATAAATTTTCTATGCTTGTCGATCATGAAAAGAATGCTTTATGTGATAGCTATATTGTTGAATTCATTCATGTTGCTACTGAAAATTATTATAAGAGAGGAACTTATGGTTCTACATATCTCAATAATATCATGTTTCATCTCTATGTTTTGAAAATCTTGAAGTTTTGCTTGTTTTACCTTCCTATGCTAGTTGATTCTTGCTCCCATAAATTGTTTGCTCACAAAATCCCTACGCATAGGAAGTGTGCTAGACTTAAATGTTCTATTCATATTCCTCATGATGCTCCCATTATGTTTCAATTCTTATCTTTTATGTGAGCATCATTGAAATCATCATGCCTAGCTAATAAGGCATTAAAGAAAAGCGCTTGTTTGGAGACAACCCAACATTTACCCCTACTGTTTTGGTGTGTTCACATGATTACTCTACTGTAGTAATCATTTTTTATAGCTTTTGTTTCAATAAAGTGCCAAGTAAGACCTTTGGGATGGTCTATGGTGATAGTTGATTTGATCTTGCTGAAGAATAGAAACTTTCTCGCCTAGTAAATAATTTTCATTTTTTACATAAGCATGATAAAACCCTGATTCTTTTTGCACAGGATGTATATACAAATTGCCCAGGTTGTCTTAATTTTTCATAATTTTTGGAGTAGCAGAAGTATGGTTGTTGTTCAGGTCATTACAGACTGTTCTATTTTTGACAGATTCTGTTTTTAACGCATATTTTGCTTGTTTTAGTGTTTCCATAGCTTATATTAAGTAATATAAATGGTGGAAATGATAGGGTATAGTAGGCATTATGTGGGAACAATTATGAATCTTGTCTTGTCAGTACCAAAGTTAATGATTTGTCTTTATCATACTAACCCATCTCACGAAGTTCCATTAAGTTTTGTGTGATTTAAGTTCACGTGTTTTGGGTGAGATATCGATATGAGGAGAATAAGGAGTGGAAATACACTAAGCTTGGATGCCCAAGGCACCCCAAGGCAATATTCAAAGAATATCCAAGCAACTAAGCTTGGGGATGCCCCGGAAGGTATCCCCTCTTTCGTCTCCAACATTATCGGTAACCTCACTTGGAGCTATATTTTTATTCGTCACATGATATGTGTTTTTCTTGGAGCATCATTTTATTTTGTTAGGATTTGCTTGCTATTATTTAGAATAAGGTTTAGTATCTTTTATTTCAATAAAAGTGTCAAGCATAACGTTCACCATGCACAATTTGCAAGTATATGAGTTGCTGTTTCAAAACAGAAAGTTTGTCGCTATTGCAAAAAATCCCTAGAAAAGTCAGATGATAAAATGTTTATTTTTTTGCACAATAAGCTATGATAACTCTACAGTGTGGTAAATTTTCTGAATTTTTTGAGTTAAGTAAGTATGATTCCTCTTGCATTCTCTACAGACTGTTCTGTTTAGACAGATTGTTGTTATGTTTGCATTGTTTGCATATGTTTGATTGTTTAATGATTCTATTTGAGGACAGGAGTGTTAAATATGCAGAGGCATTTAGTAGGATATATCAAATAATAATTTAAGTGATTTTATACAGTAGAGAATGATAAGGTTTTGCATGGATTTATACTAACTTATCTCACGAGTTCTTGTTGAGTTTTGTGTGGATGAAGTTTTTAAGATTTAGGGAAACCCTGATATAAAGGAATTAAGGAGACACAAAAGCTCAAGCTTGGGGATGCCCAAGGCATACCTAGTAAATATTTCAAGAATTCTCAAGCATCTAAGCTTGGGGATGCCCCGGTTGGCATCCCACCTTTCTTCATCAACAATTATCGGTTAGTATTGGTTGAGCCTAAGTTTTTGCTTCTTCACATGATATGTGCTCTCCTTGCAATGTCAATTTGTTTTTTTGCTTGCTGTTTGAATAATATCCCAAGATCTGAAATTCTTAAATGTTAGAGAGTCTTCACATAGTCACATAATTATTCAACTACTCATTGATCTTCACTAATATCTTTTGGAGTAGTTTGTCATTTGCTCTAGTGCTTCACTTGTATCTTTTTAGAGCACGACGGTGGTTTTATTTTATAGAAAATGATGAACTCTCATGCTTCACTTATATTATTTTGAGAGTCTCTGAACAACATGGTAATTTGCTTAGGTTATGAATTTAGTCCTAATATGATGGGCATCCAAGAGGGATATAATAAAAACTTTCATATAAAGTGCACTGTATACTATGTGAAGTTTGATTCCTCATGATTGTTTTGAGATATAAAGATTGTGATATTAGAGTCATGCTAGTGAGTAATTCTGGATTGGTAGAAATACTTGTGTTAAAGTTTGTGATTCCCGTAGCATGCACGTATGGTGAACCATTATGTGATGAAGTCGGAGCATGATTTATTTATTTATTGTCTTCCTTATGAGTGGCAGTCGGGGACGAGCAATGGTCTTTTCCTAGCAATCTAAACTCTTAGGAGCATGCATGTAGTACTTTGTTTCGATAGCTAATAGACTTTTGCAATAAGTATGTGAATTCTTTATGACTAATGTTGAGTCCATGGATTATACGCACTCTCACCCTTCCACCATTGCTAGCCTCTCTTGTACCGCACAACTTTCGTCAGTGCATTACACCCACCATTACCCTTCCTCAAAACAGCCACCATACCTGTTGCACCCTGATTCAGTCATACACTAGTCATACATGCAAATTTGTACGATCAAGATCAGGGACTCATGGGAAGATATCACAACACAACTCTAGACACAAATAAAATAATACAAGCTTTAAATTACAAGCCAGGGGCCTCGAGGGCTCAAATACAAGATCGATACAAAAGAGTCAGCGGAAGCAACAATATCTGAGTACAAACATAAGTGAAACAAGGATGTCTTAAGAAGGCAAACACAAAAGCAACAACGATCGAAGAGGCAAGGCCTCCTTCCTGGGACCTCCTAAGTACTCCTGGTCGTCGGCGGTCTCCACGTAGTAGTATCCGTCGGCGGTGGCATCTGGCTCCAGGGATCCACCATCTAGTTGCAGCAACCGGAAAGAAGAAAGAAGGGGGAAAGGGGTAGCAAAGCAACTGTGAGTACTCATCCAAAGTACTTGCAAGCATCAGATCTATACTAAGAATGCATTGGTATCAAATGGAAGGGTTGTATCTATGGACTGAACTACAGAATGCCGGAATAGAAGGGAAGGCCTATCCTATCGAAGACTAGCATCTTCAAGCAGCTCCAAGCATCTTGCAGCATGTAGAAGAGTAAAGAATAACATTTTAACATTTAACAAACATGTTGTAGAAACAACACCCACAGATCCTTCCTCGTCTCCCTGCGAGAAAGCAATCTCGAAGCCACATATCCACCACATATCTCAAGTATCCATTTCTAGTTATATAAGATCAGGATACAAGTCTGACGTCCAATACCGTGGACATGGTATTTTAATATATACCTTCCCTGCTGGGGTGCACCACGTTACCCAACATGCTTGATTACTCTGGCCGGATGATGTCTACTACACAACCTTCTCCTTGTAGACGTTGTTGGGCCTCCAAGTGCAGAGGTTTGTAGGATAGTAGCAAACTTCCCTCAAGTGGATGACCTAAGGTTTATCAATCCGTGGGAGGCGTAGGATTAAGGTGGTCTCTCTCAAACAACCCTGCAACCAAATAACAAAGAGTCGCTTGTGTCCCCAACACACCCATTACAATAGCAAATTGTATAGGTGCACTAGTTCGGCGAAGAGATGGTGATACAAGTGCAATATGGGTGGTAGATATAGGTTTTTGTAATCTAAAAATATAAAGACAGCAAGGTAACTAATGATAAAAGTGAGCGTAAACGGTATTGCAATGCTAGGAAACAAGGCCTAAGGTGCATACTTTCACTAGTGCAAGTTCTCTCAACAATAATAACATAACTGGATCATATAACTATCCCTCAACATGCAACAAAGAGTCACTCCAAAGTCACTAATAGCAGAGAACAAACGAAGAGATTATTGTAGGGTACAAAACCACCTCAAAGTTATCCTTTCTGATCGATCTATTCAAGAGTCCGTAGTAAAATAACATGAAGCTATTCTTTCTGTTCGATCTATCATAGAGTTCATACTAGAATAACACCTTAAGACACAAATCAACCAAAACCCTAATGTCACCTAGATACTCCAATGTCACCTCAAGTATCCGTGGGCATGATTGTACGATATGCATCACACAATCTCAAATTCATCTATTCAACCAACACAAAGTACTTCAAAGAGTGCCCCAAAGTTTCTACCGAAGATTCAAGATGAAAACGTGTGCCAACCCCTATGAGATGGGAGCGCAGCAGCCAGCAAGAAGCGGCGGTGCGGGCGAGGTTGGAGCGGGGATGTGTGCTCGCGGGCGGTCGAGGTCGCGATGGCAACCGACGGCGGCAGCGAT
Organism: Triticum aestivum; assembly: GCF_018294505.1. Lineage (NCBI taxonomy): Eukaryota > Viridiplantae > Streptophyta > Magnoliopsida > Poales > Poaceae > Triticum > Triticum aestivum. The sequence goes on from NC_057798.1 coordinate 444,615,998, forward strand.
GGCTGGTGAAAGCAGGTGCGGCGGGAGTAGAGGCAGCATGGCTGCAACAAAGCGACCAGGGCAGCAGCAGCTGCGGCAGTACGCGGCGCGGTCGAGCACACGCGGAGGCGGGAATGCGGTAGCGGGCCCGCGTGCAGCAACAGTCCATCAGCGGCAAGGCAGCAGCCGATGCAGAGGGTGCAGCGAGGGGGCGAGCGTGACAGGGTGTGCATGGACGTGGTGCGCGCGCCTGGAGCGCGGACGGTCAGGGCGACCGCGAGCTCGACCGAGGTTCCTGCGGTGCGGGTCGCAGGTGATGGCGGGTGCGAACGCAAGCTCGACAGTAGCTCAGGCGCGGTGCGGCGGTCTACGGATATGATAGGAAGAGGCTAGGGGCACGGGGATCAAAGCAAATGGGACGAGGGGGAGCGCCTGCTCACTGTGGTTCGGTAGGGGAGCGCAGCAGGCTCGGGGAGGATCGACGGTGCCAGAGTTCGCCAAGAAGCAGCCGCATCCGAGGACGAAGAAGGGCTCGATTCCTTCGCTGTAGATCACCCCGGCTTCAACCAATGGTCGAGGAAGAAGAAGCGGTGGCCAGCACACCTCCCAGACAAGGTTCCCGGGCGCGGGGGCGCCATGGCTGCGGGATCGAGCAGCGCATGGTGGCGGCTGCGTTCGGGAGAGAGAGGGGAGCGAGGGGGTGGAGCGATCGAGTGGGGAAAACAACTAGGGTTCGTCAAGCGGGGTCGGGGAGGACTTGTAGGTCGAGTAGAATGCCGGGAGGGGTCGGATGGCCACCACACAAGTGGCCACGGCTGGCGGATGGCCGCAACGGCCTTCCTGCCCCGCTCTATGTACAGTATAGAGGTAGGGGAGAGGCCGGTGGTGGGCTTGGGCTGCACTGTTCATACGGGCCAAAGTGCACAACAAACATTTTCATATTTTCCTTTTCTGTAAATCTTTTGTCTCAGTTTTCTATTTATTTTAGGCACTAAATGATATTAGTTCTATAAGAAAGTGCACATATAATTTAACTACAATATTTTGGGTGCTACACACAAGGTTCCATTTTATTTGGGAAAGTTTATACATTTGTTTGTTTTGAAAATTCCATTTTATTTTTTGTTAGACCACTTAATAATTTCCTATGAATTTACTTGTGAGTCCAATGAAGTTGGTTTCAACCTGAAGATGATCAGGAGAATTTATAGAATTATTCTAACATTTTTAGTTTTACCGTTCGAGAAATTTGAATTTTGACTTTAACTTGAAATTGAAAATTGAACCGGTTTGAAACAATGCGGGATTTAGTAACTGTAAAAATGATGACATGGAACCATTAACTTGGGATTACTGTAGCTTAATTATCCAGGCGTCACAACTCTCCTCCACTACAAGAAATCTCATCCCGAGATTTAAGGGGTGTAGTATGGGGGAAAGACTCGGAAAGGACGGAACTCAACACAAGATAGGTACCTGGGGGCTATCTCATTGAGCATGGCATAGAGGAATCTCTCGAGTTGAAATTCAAGAAAGTACTCAAGGGCAAGGTAAGAAGGTGCAATAAGATGCTTCAATCGGGTAATAAGAAGCTTCAATCGGGTAGACTATCGTTCGTTGCCTGAAACAAAGGGTGAAAGGGGGCTCAGAGCAATGGGAATAAGCATTACGTCTGATACCAGAATAGATCACTAGGAAGGTGGCTCGTGATTAGCATACGAAACCAAGTGCAAGGAACAATTTTGGAGAATAGGGATGTACAGGAGATTCAAGTTTTGATCCTGTAGAACTGTGGGTTATGGGCCCACCATGTGGGTTAAAAGCAGGATGGGGCTAGCATTTTGCATGGTTAAGGTAGCAAGGCATGTCAGACTATAGCTTGTCAGTTATGTCGGCAATAACGTCATATATGTTAGGTTACAAAAAGGTTAAACAAAACAAAGGAGACTCGAATCAGTTATCGATGTTCTCGAGTGACTAACAACTCAGAACCCGTGGAAAATTGGAACCGACGAGAAATAATAGTTGAAGAAGAACTCATAAGAAGTTATGCAGTTCCATGATATTCTCGAGATACAAGAGGGTAATACTAGAGAGTAGAGCAGAATAGAGGTTGGACAGGTGAAGTGGTCTGCAAAAGAAAAGTACTTCATCTTGTCTGAGAAATGGGATCAAAGAAAAACAACGTGGTCGAAACCACGGTTGCAAAGGACCAATCATAGATACAAGATGTACTTATCACAAGGGGATTATTATTATAACAAGAAGCTTCCATGATAAGTTCCATATCGGGTCCATGGGCATGAACATAAAGGTTCAAGGTCGACTCCCACTTCTCTAATGCACAACTTTCCATTCACTTATCGCATTCGAAGAAGTTGTAGCATTGAAATTTTACCTGACGAAAAGCCAATAGAGTATAACCTGCATAACTTTCGAGTTCACACGGATTCAGGGAAGACATAGGTTCAACCCATCGGGGCATCTTAGGAACATATAACGCAAACTCCAGGAGTAATTTATAAATGCTTGAAAGTAGAGCATGGTTGAGAAAGTAGAGGATACAATTTACCAAAGGCATTATGTATCCGAGGAAAAGGCTCACAAGGTTACTGAATATGAAGGGCGCTATCGGATAAAACCCAACAAAGGACCTGGAGGCCCATAATGGATCTGATGTGAGTATCAATACTCAACCAGAAGAATAAAGAATGCAAGGAGGTTAGGTTATAGAAACAACTGACTAATTCAAGGCTCAAATACAAAGGAATTATGGTTTCCAAATCGGGGGATCAGAAGTAGGGGCTCTGATCAAAGACAAGTAAGTTGAATAGACATAGATCGACAATCAATCAAGGTTTGATTTGTCAAACACCAGCTCATGTCCGAAGTGACGCCTGAATCAAGGGAAGAATTTTAAATAGGACTGATGATCGCGAGCATTCACAAACAAATCGAATGAAATGCTCAAAATTACGATGACAAAGGATGCTAATGAGTATTGCTAGACATACAGAGTAACCATAATTCAAGAAGATAAGGAGAACAAGAGTAATAGGCTACTGAGGATTTTCGGAAGATCGAATGATATACCAAAGAATTTTGTGAAACACATGCACAACTGTGGATGAACGAATACTCAGAAAGTGCGAGTAATTATCCGTATGGGTATTCAGCTGGCAAAGAGCTGCAAGGCAGCAGGCTCAACAGATTCTCAGGACAACAGAGTAACTCGGGGCATCTTATAATAACAAGAGCAACTGGGGATGAAGGTATGAATGACAACATAGGTAGTTATGCATAAGGATTTATCGGTGGTAGGGATCCCAATGGCGAAGGGTACAAGGGACTCGGTAAAACATCGGAGAGTACCTTCATAATCTTCTAGTGCTCCAAGCAATCATCTGGAGTGAGGGGCTCTCTGGGAGAAAGTATTTATGAGATCCTAGAGTTAGAGTTAACAAAATCATTTAACCCTAATAGAAGAGAGATCAAAGTTGCAGAGTATAGATGAGGAGTAAAAGATCCTAATACCACCCAATGGCGATGTGGGCCCGTAAGCCACTTGGCCATGTTAGTAAATCAGTTTTTCAAAGACTAGACTCAACTTCGACCAAGGAGATGGAAAGGGGGATCCTATAGACAGTCGGCTCTGATACCAACTTGATGCGCCCCCGATTCAATCGTACACTAATCATACATGCAAATGTGTACGGTCTAGATCAGGGACTCACAGGAAGATATCACAACACAACTCTAGACACAAACAAAATAATACAAGCTTTATATTACAAGCCATGGGTCTCGAGGGCTCAAATACAAGCTCGATACACAAGAGTCAGCGGAAGCAAAAATATCTGAGTACAGACATAAGTTAAACAATGATGCCTTAAGAAGGCAAACACAAAAGCAACAACGATCGAAGAGGCAAGGCCTCGTGCCTGGGACCTCCTAAGTACGCCTGGTCATCGGCGGTCTCCACGTAGTAGTATCCGTCGACGGTGGCATCTGGCTCCAGGGATCCACCATCTGGTTGCAGCAACCGGAAAGAAGAAAGAAGGGGGAAAAGGGGTAGCAAAGCAACCGTGAGTACTCATCCAAAGTACTCGCAAGCATCAGATCTATACTAAGAATGCATTTGTATCAAATGGAAGGGTTGTATCTGTGGATTGAACTGCAGAATGCCAGAATAGAAGGGAAGGCCTAGCCTATCGAAGACTAGCATCTTCAAGTAGCTCCAAGCATCTTGCAGCATGTAGAAGAGTAAAGAATAGCATTTTAACATTTAACAAACATGTTGTAGAAACAACGCCCAGAGATCCTTCCTCGTATCCCTGCGAGAAAGCAATTTCGGAGCCACATATCCACCACATATCTCAAGTATCCATTTCTAGTTATATAAGATCAGGATACAAGTTTGAACGTCCATTACCGTTGACACGGTATTTGAATATATAACTTCCCTCCAGGGGTGTACCACGTTACCCAACACGCTTGATTACTCTGACCGGACACACTTTTCTGGGTCAATGCCCGGCCTCGGAAGATCAACACGTCGCAGCCCTACCTAGGCTCAGCAGAGAGGTCCCCGCCGGTCTACATCCTAAGCTCTCCGGGGTCTTGGGCTCATCGCCCGTTGCACTCCGGGTTGTTGCGTGCAGGGTGAATACCAACACTGCCTCGGATGGCCAGCATGATCCGACTGTGCCGCACTGCTGAACAGGACGTCTGACAAAGCTTTGGCTGCCTCGGATGGCCAGCATGATCCGACTGTGCCGCACTGCTGAACAGGATGTCTGACAAAGCTTTGGCTGATACTGTAACGTCGAGGCCCATAACTATTCTCGCGTGTTGGTTAGTGCGTAAAGGCCAGAGGCCAACTCAGAACAAATACCCAAACCTGTTAGTGCATTGGGGGCTCGTGGAAACGAGCAAAGACTCATGATAATGTGACCCCGTCGCCCCGTCTCGTGGACTTATGGCAAGGGCCCAGACTGCCCGGCCGTGCCACATGGAAAACTTGCGGGTGCTGGCCGTGCCCGCCTGACTTTCACATCAACTCGCGGGTACCCCTCAGGGCCGACCCGACTTCGACGATGGTCTCAAGTAAAGTCAAGGTAATCGTGTGTCCAAACATCAAGGGGAAAACCCGAGGAATCACCCTCGGTGAATTCCACTCGATGTAATCATCAAGGCAAACGTAAGAGGGACCACCCTCGAGGTTCACACTTGAGGGGTTGCACGACAGAGTCGTATCGGGAGTGGTCAAGGAGGAATCACCCTCGATGACCACGACTGAATAGCTACACTACAGAGTCATCATCAGGAGTGCGTCGAGGTATCACCCCCGACACTCGATAGTAGCTCTACAGAGTCGAGCAACAAAAGGGGCGTGATGTGAGGTTCCGGGCTTTGGTCGTCGATCATGTTGATCGAGTCGTCGATGATGAAGCAGGGGCAACAAGTATAAAGTGAGGGTCACTGATGGATCACTAACCAACCTATACTAAGCAGTTTAGGATAAGCAGGTAAGGTACAATAGCAGGTTACAAAAGCAGGCTATGCATCAGAATAGGTGCAATCAATTATAGTAGCAAAATCTAATGCAAGCATGAGATAATGGAATGGGCGATATCGGGATGATCAAAGGGGGGCTTGCCTGCAAGCTCCGCTGAAAGGGAAAAAGCGTCGACGATCACGTAGATGATCACAGGGGCAACATTAGTCTCGGAGTCTATCAGAGAGAAGAGGGGGAAGAAACAGTAAATACATGCAAACATATTCATAACAAGACATAAGCGGTGCTAGGGGTGTTCTAATGCAGTGCTAGGCGATACCGGCGAAGGGGGAAAACATCCGGGAAAGTTTTCCCGGTTCCGGATGTCTGTCAGACAGATGAACCGGAGGGGAAATGTTCGATGTTTGCTATGATAGGGACGTGTGGCGGGTGAACAGAACGCATATTCATATTCATCTCGTCGTTCCGAGCAACTTTCATGTAGAATTTTTTTTCATCCGAGTTACGGATTAATTTCTATGATTTTTCAAAGTTTTAACAATATCCGGAAAAACCCTGGAATTTTTCTAAGTCTGAGAATTCGCCAGTTTTTTTAAACAACACTTAGCTTTTCTCCGGAGGCTATAGCTATTGTTCTGTTGATGCAAAGGGGTTAGTGTCTTATATCAACACTAAGCATTTTATGTGATCTACAAGTTAGTATCACTTTCATTCATATTAGAGTTCATTTGCCTGATCATCAACAGCTCTAAATTAGCTATGAAAATAAAGCTGTTTTTCGGTTTTCCTGTTAACAGAACATTGAACTTTGTGATTTTCATAGGAATTAAACCATGCATTATCTGAAGCAGGTACAATGGAACAAAACGAAGCTTGTTATGTCTACTTTCCATTAATATAATTTGTTCCCATGTTAGGACTCGTCTTGTCGCTGCTTTGTTGCTGTCAAAAGAGGTAGTCAATGCCGTAGCCAGTAACTGAATGTTATTGTAGCAGCAGGCAGAAGCAGCACAGCAGCGGGCATGCGGGGACGCGACGAGGAGTGCGCCGGGATGAGAGTGCAGCGACCAGCGAGAAGCGGTGGTGCGGGCGAGGCTGGAATGGGGATGTGTGCTCGCGGGCGGTCGAGGTGGTGATGGCAACCGGCGGAGGTAGCGACGGCTAGTGAAAGCGGGCGCGGCGGGAGCAGAGGCAACATGGCTGCAGTGGAGCGACCAGGGCAGCAACAGCTGCGGCAGTACGTGGTGCGGCCGAGCACACACAGAGGCGGGGATGCGCTAGCGGGCCCGCGTGCAGCAGCAGTCCATCAGCGGCAAGGCAGCAGCCGATGCAGAGGGCACATCGAGGGGGCGAGCGTGACAGGGTGTGCGTGTGCGCGGTGCGTGCGTCTGGAGCACGGACGATTAGGGCGACCGCAAGCTCGGCTAAGGTTCATGCGGTGCCAGGCGATGGCGAGTGCGAACGCAAGCTCGACAGTAGCTCAGGTGCGGTGCGGCGGTCTAAGGCTACGGCAGGAAGAGGCTATGGGCACGGGGATCGAAGCAAATGGGACAAGGGGGGCGCGTGCTCACTGTGGTTTGGTAGGGGAGGGCAGCAGGCTCGGGGAGGATCGACGACACAGGAGTTCGCCGAGAAGAAGCCGCAGCCGAGGACGAAGAAGGGCCCGATTCCTTAGTTGTAGATCACCCCGACATCAACCAATGGTCGAGGAAGAAGAAGCGGTGGCTAGCACACCTCCCAGACAAGGTTCCCGGGTGCGGGGGCGCTGGTGGCCGCGCGATCGAGCGGCGCATGGTGGCGGCTGCGTTCGGGAGAGAGAGGGGAGCGAGGGGGTGGAGAGATTGAGTGGGGAAAATAGCTAGGGTTCGGCAAGCGGGGTCGGGGAGGACTTGTAGGTCAAGAAGAACGCTGGGAGGGGTCGGATGGCTGCCACGCAAGTGGCCACGGCCGGCGGATGGCCGCCACAGCCTTCCTACCCTCCCTCTATGTATAGTACAGAGGTAGGGGAGAGGCCGGTGGTGGGCTTGGGCTGCATTGTTCATACGAGCCAAAGTGCACAACAAGCACTTTCATATTTTCCTTTTCTGTAAATCTTTTGTCTCAGTTTTCTATTTATTTTAGGCACTAAATGATATTTGTTCTACAAGAAAGTGCACATATAATTTAACAACAATATTTTGGGTGCTACACACAAGGTTCCATTTTATTTGGGAAAGTTTATACATTTGTTTGTTTTGAAAATGCCATTTTATTTTCTGTTAGACGACTTAATAATTTCCTATGAATTTACTTGTAAGTCCAATGAAGTTGGTTTCAACCTGAAGATGATCAGGAGAATCTATAGAATTATTCTAACATTTTTAGTTTTACCGTTCGAGAAATTTGAATTTTGACTTTAATTTGAAATTGAAATTTGAACCCGTTTAAAAAAATCTGGGATTTACTAACAGTAAAAATGATGACATGGCACCATTAACATGGGATTACTGTAGCTTAATTATCTGGGCGTCACAATACCTACCCATTATGTCATTTCCATATCCATTCCGAGTTATATTGCCATGCAACTCACCGTTCCGTTTATCATGACACGCTTCATCATTGTCATATTGCTTTGCATGATCATGTAGTTGACATCGTATTTGTGGCAAAGCCACCAGTCATATCTTTCATACATGTCACTCTTGAGTCATTGCACATCCCGGTACACCGCCGGAGGCATTCATATAGAGTATATTTTGTTCTAAGTATCGAGTTGTAATTCTTGAGTTGTAAAGTAAATAAAAGTATGATGATCATCATTATTAGAGCATTATCCCATGTGAGGAAAGGATGATGGAGACTATGATTCCCCCACAAGTCGGGATGAGACTCCGGACAAAAAATAAAAAAAATAAAAAAGGAAAAAAGAGAGGCCAAAGAAGCCCAAACAAAAAAATGAGAGAAAAAGAGAGAAGGGGTAATGCTACTATCCTTTTACCACACTTGTGCTTCAAAGTAGCACCATGATCTTCATGATAGAGAGTCTCCTATGTTGTCACTTTCATATACTAGTGGGATTTTTTTATTATAGAACTTGGCTTGCATATTCCAATGATGGGCTTCCTCAAATTGCCCTAGGTCTTCCCGAGCAAGCGAGTAGGATGCACACCCACTTAGTTTCTTTTGAGCTTTCATATACTTATAGCTCTAGTGCATCTATTGCATGGCAATCCCTACTCACTGACATTGATATCTATTGATGGGCATCTCCATAGCCCGTTGATACGCCTAGTTGATGTGACACTATCTCCTTCTTTTTGTCTTCCTCACAACCACCATATTCTATTCTACCTATAGTGCTATATCCATGGCTCATGCTCATGTATTGCGTGAAAGTTGAAAAAGTTTGAGAACATCAAAAGTATGAAACAATTGCTTGGCTTGTCATCGGGGTTGTGCATGATTTAATACTTTGTGTGATGAAGATGGAGCATAGCCAGACTATATGATTTTGTAGCGATAACTTTCTTTGGCCATGTTATTTTCAGAAGACATGATTGCTTTATTAGTATGCTTGAAGTATTATTGTTTTTATGTCAATATTAAACTTTTGTTTTGAATCTTATGGATCTGAATATTCATGCCACAATAAAGAAATTAGATGGATAAATATGTTAGGTAGCATTCCACATCAAAAATTCTGTTTTTATCATTTACCTACTCGAGGACGAGTAGGAATTAAGCTTGGGGGTGCTTGATACATCTCCAACGTATCTATAATTTTTTATTGTTCCATGCAATTACATTATCTGTTTTGGATGTTTTATATGCATTTATATGCTATTTTATATTATTTTTGGACTAACTTATTAACCTAGAGCCAAGTGCCAGTTTCTGTTTTTTTCCTTGTTTTTGAGTTTTACAGAAAAGGAATACCAAACGGAGTCCAAACGAGCTGAAACTTTAGGGTAATTTTTCATGGACCAGAAGCCCCCAAAGCAAAAGAGTTGGGCCCCTGCACGAGAAATATTCAATAAAGATTTTGAACTCCTACAGCATAGGGTGAGGGACGCACATAGGCCTCTTGTGTTAAATATTGTCAACTCCTTGCACTAGACCCTTTTACTTTGTATTTGCTCCTCTTGCTTGACCCAAAGTGGCCAAGCCTCCCCATACCCCCCATGTAAATATTCATCTTGTGCAGTGGTCTTTGTTTTTTAATATAGTTACACAGTAGGAGCCTTTCCTACTGTTTCTCGTCAAGAAAAAAGAGTTGGGCCAGAGGAGCCACGAGGCATCCACAAGGGTGGAGGGCAGGCCCCCTACCTTGTCGTCGCCTCGTGGACCCCCTTGACTTTTTCCAGACGCCAAAAATTCCTATAAATACCCAAAACCCCAGAAATAAACCTAGACCATGAGTTCCGCCACCGCAAGCATATGAGTTCATGAAAGAGCAATCCAAGCCCGTTCTGGCACCCTGCCGGAGGAGGAAATCATCACCGGAGGCCATCTTCATCATCCTGGCAGTCTCCATGACAAGGAGGGAGTAGTTCACCCTCGGGGCTAAGGGTATGTACCAGTAGCTATGTGTTTGATCTCTCTCTCTCTCTCTCTCTCTCTCTCTCTTGTGTTCTTCATATGGCACGATCTTGATGTACCGCGAGTTTTGTTACTATAGTTGGATCATATAATGTTTCTCCCCTCTACCTTCTTGTGATGAATTGAGTTTTACCTTTAAGGTTACAATATTATCAGATATAATACTATTATGGATTTGAGAACACTTGATGTATGTCTTGCGTGGGATACCCGTGGTGACAATGGGGTGTTCTATTGATTCACTTGATGTATGTTTTGGCACTCAACTCGCGGATTCCCGAGGTGACATTAGGGTAATCTATGCATTGGGGTTGATGCACGTTTTCGTCCTTGTTTCTCCGGTAGAAATCTTGGGGCACTCTCTGAGGTTCTTTATGTTGGATTGAATATTATGAATCTGAAGTTGTTTGATGCATATCGTATGATTGACCCATAGATACTTGTGGTGACATTGGAGTACCTAGGTGACATTAGGGTTGATTGATGTGTGTCATATGGTGTTATTTTACTACGAATTCTAGGGCCGTTTGTGACACTTATAGGAATAGCTCAATGGATCGATCAGAAAAAATAGCTTTGAGGTGGTTTCATACCCTACAAGCAATTTCATCTTATGTTCTCCGCGATAGGAACTTTGGAGTGACTCTTTGTTGCATGTTGAGGGATTGTCATATGATCTAATTATGTTATCATTGTTGAGAGAACTTGCACTAGTGAAAGTATGAACCCTGGGCCTTGTTTTCAAGCATTACAATACTGTTTTTGCTCACTTTTGTTACTAGTTACCTCGCTGTTTTTATTTATTCAGATTATAAAAACCTATATCTACTATCCATATTACACTTGTATCACCATCTCTTTGCTGAACTAGTGCACCTATACAATTTACCATTGTACTGGGTGTGTTGGGGACACAAGAGACTTTTTGTTATTTGGTTGCAGGGTTGTTTGAGAGGGACCATCTTCATCCCACGCCTCCCACGGATTGATAAACCCTAGGTCATCCATTTGAGGGAAATTTTCTACTGTCCTACAAAACTATGCGCTTGGAGGCCCAACACGAGTCTACAAAAAGAAGGCTGCATAGTAGACATCACAGCCACGTAGAACTTGCAACAACAAAGTAGAGGACATCTAACTTGTTTTTGTAGGGCATGTTGTGATGTGATATATGTTGTTGTATGAGATTATCATGTTTTGTAATATCGACAACCGGCAGGAGCCTTAGGGTTGTCTCTTAGTTATTGTATGAAATGCAAGCGCCATGCAATTGCTTTACTTTATCGCTTTCTTTTAGCAATAGTTGTAGAAGCAATAGTTGGTGAGACGACCCGGACGCAACGATGGAGATCAAGGTGTCGACCCGGTGACGATGGAGATCATGACGATGCTTTGGAGATGGAGATCAAAAGCACAAGATGATGATGGCCATATCATGTCACATATTTTAATTGCATGTGATGTTTATCCCTTATGCATATTATTTTTCTTAGAACGACGGTAGCATTATAAGATGATCCCTTCACTAAATTTCAAGATAAAAGTGTCCTCCCCGAGTATGCACCATTGCTAAAGTTCTTCGTTTCGAAGCACCTCGTGATGATCGGGTGTGACAGACTCTATGTTCACATACAACAGGTGTAAGCCAGTTTTGGACAAGCAGAATACTTGGGTTAAACTTGATGAGCCTAGCATGTACAGACATGGTCTCGGAACACTGGAGACTGAAAGGTCGAACATGAGTCATATAGTAGATATGATCGACATAGAGATGTTCACCATTGATGACTACCCCATCTCACGTGATGATCGGACATGGTTTAGTTGATTTGGATCATGTATCACTTAGATAACTTGAGGGATGTTAATTTAAGTGGGATTTCATTAGTAATTTGATTAATTGAACTTAATTGATCATGAACTTAGTCTTAATAGTTTTTGCATATCTATGTTTCCCGTGCTACCGTTCCCTTCTATTTTAATGCGTTCCTAGAGAAAACTAAGTTGAAAGATGATGGCAGCAGTAATGCGGACTGGGTCCATGATCTGAGGATTATCATTATTGTTGCACAGAAGAATTATGTCCTTGATGGACCGCTAGGTGACAGACCTGCTGCAGGAGCTGATATAGACGTTATCAATGTTTGACATGCTCGATCTGATGACTACTTGATACTTTAGAGCGCCATGCTTTACGGCTTGGAACCGGGGCTCCAAAGACATTTTGAACGCCATGGAACATATGAGATGTTCCAAGAGCTGAAATTGGTATTTCAGGCTCATGCCCATTTTGAGAGGTATGAGACCTCTGACAAGTACTTTGCCTACAAGATGAAGGAGAATATCTTAGCCAGTGAGCATGTGCTTAGAATGTCTGGTTACTACAATCGCTTGAATCAAGTGGGAGTTAATCTTCCAGATAAGATAGTGATTGATAGAGTTCTGCAGTCACTATCACCAAGCTACTAGAGCTTCATGATGAACTATAATATGCAAGGAATGACTAAAACAGTTTCCGAGCTCTTCGCGATACTGAAATTGGTGGAGGCAGAATTCAAGAAAGAGCATCAAGTGTTGATGGTTAATAAGACCACTAGTTTCAAGAAAAAGGGGAAGGGAAAGAAAGGGAATTTCAAAATGAATGGCAAGCAAGTTGCCGCTCCCATAAAGAAGCCCAAAGCTAGACCCAAGCCTGAAATTGAGTGCTTCTACTGCAAAGGAAATGGTTACTTGAAGCGGAACTGCCCCAAATACTTGGCAGATAAGAAGGATGGCAAAGTAAACAAAGGTATATTTGATATACATGTTATTGATGTGTACCTTACTGGTGCTCATAGTAGCCCCTGGGTATTTGATACCGGTTCAGTTGCTAAGATTAAAAACTCGAAACAGGAGTTGCAGAATAAACAGAGACTAGTGAAGGGCGAGGTGACGATGTGTGTTGGAAGTGTTTCCAAGATTGATATGATCACCATCGCACACTCCCTCTACCTTCGGTATTAGTGATGAGCCTAAATAAATGTTATTTTGTGTGTGCATTGAGCATGAACATTATTAGATCGTGTTTATTGCAAATACGCTTATTCATTTAAGTCAGAGAATAATTGTTGTTCTGTTTACATGAATAAAACCTTCTATGGTCATACACCCAATGTAAATGGTTTATTGAATCTCGATCGTAGTGATACACATATTCATAATATTGATGCCAAAAGATGCAAAGTTGATAATGATAGTGCAACATACTTGTGGCACTACCGTTTAGGTCATATTGGTGTAAAGCGCATGAAGAAACTCCATGCGGATGGACTTTTGGAATCACTTGATTATGAATCATTTGATATTTGTGAACCATGCCTCATGGGTAAGATGACTAAAACTCCATTCTCCGGAACAATGGAGTGAGCTAATGACTTATTGGAAATAATACATACCGATGTATGCAGTCTGATGAGTGTCAAAGCACGTGGCGGGTATCATTATTTTATGACCTTCATAGATAATTTCAGTAGGTATGGGTATATCTACTTGATCAAACACAAGTCTGAAACATTTGAAAATTTCAAAGAATTTCAGAGTGAAGTGGATAATCATCGTAAGAAGAAAATAAAGTTTCTACGATCTGATCCCGCTGGCGAATATTTGAGTTACGAGTTTGGCCTTCATTTAAAAATTGTGGATTGTTTCACAACTCACGCCACCTGGAACACCACAGCGTAATGGTGTGTCCAAACCTCTTAACCGTACTTTATTAGATATGGTGCATTCTATGATGTCTCTTACCGATTTGCCTTTATCATTTTGGGGTTATGCATTAGAGACAGCCGCATTCACATTAAATAGGGCACCATCTAAATCCATTGAGACGATACCATATGAACTATGGTTTGGCAAGAAACCTAAGCTGTCGTTTCTTAAAGTTTGGAATGCGACACTTATGTCAAAAGGCTTTAGCCTGATAAGCTCAAACCCAAATCAGAGAAGTGCGTCTTCATAGAATACCCTAAGGAAACTATTGGGTACACCTTCTACCACAGATCCGAAGGCAAGATCTTTGTTGCCAAGAATGGGTCCTTTCCAGAGAAAAAGTTTCTCATGAAAGAAGTGAGTGGGGGGAAAGTAGAACTTGATGAGGTAATTGTACCTTCTCTTGAACTGGAAAGTAGCCCATCCTAGAAAACCATTCCCGTGATGCCTGAGGGAGTCCTGGACTAAGGGGTCCTCGGGTGTTCGGGCTATGTGATATGGGCCGGACTGATGGGCCGTGAAGATACAAGATAGAAGACTTTTCCTGTGTTCGGATGGGACTCTCCTTTGCATGGATGGCAAGCTTGGCATGCGGATCATGTACCTTCTTTCTCTGTAACCGACTTTGTACAAACCTAGATCCCTCCGGTGTCTATATAAACCAGAGGGTTTAGTCCATAGGGACGATCACAATCATATAGGCTAGACACCTAGGGTTTAGCCATTATGATGTCGAGGTAGATCAACTCTTGTAACCCCTATACTCATCATAGTCAATCATGCAGGAAGTAGGGTATTACCTCCATCAAGAGGGCCCGCACCTGGGTAAACATCATGTCCCCTGCCTCCTTGTTACCTTCGATCCTCAAACGCACAGTTCGGGACCCCCGACCCGAGATCTGCCGGCTTTGAATCTTGATGGCATGATTGCATTGTTGTTAGTATGAACTCTTTGAATATCCATAGTACTAATGATGATTGCACTAGTTATGATGAAAATATCTCTTATAAGCATGTCGATTTTTGTGGAGTATATTGGGTTTGCAAGTACACACCAAATAGGGAAAATAGATATTGCAAGAGGCATAAGCATTTAGAAACTAAATGGTTGCAAGAAAGGCTTCATGTTAGTGCTGAAAATTTACATTTCCTTTGCCGTACTTGTGAACTTTGCAATGAACATGGTCATTTACATCTCCGATGCAAATTATTTCATGATAGAATTGTGTCGAAAAATTGTGATGATTTGATTTCCCTTGCACATTATAATGAACTTAGTTTGCTTTTGGGTTATGAAGAATTGAAACGTTTAATTAAGGACCTTCCAGAATTTGCCCATGAGAATTTCCTTGATATTGATCTAGAGGAGATTTATATGTATTGTGCTGTGAATTGCATTGAAAATACTTATATTGCCAATTACATAAATAAAAGAAAGCAAATAGAAGATGAAGAGAATACTAATGAAAGGGAAGAGACTTCCCATTATCCTCCTATTATTTCTTATGATGAATCAGGTGACGAGGAAAAGCTTTCTATTCAACCAATCTCATCAATAAGGAACTCAAAGAAGAAGGTTGAACCCACACATAATGTGAAGAAGAAAAGGAAAAGAAGGAGCAACAAAGGTAGAAAGGTATCTCTCCCAAATGAAGTTGCTCCTACTACTCATTGTGATGATGATAATTGCTATACTATTGGTGCTATCCATACTATTAACGATGAGAGTGATTATGCTTATGATATGAAAAGGCCCAAGCTTGGGGAAGCTATGTTTGATGAGGATGAAATATTTGAGAATATATTTGCTGAAATTACTGTTTGTCCCAAGCTTGGGGATGCTATGTTTAATGAAGATGATATTTTTAGCATCCCAAGTTTTGATATGCAAAGTTGTTATGATGATAGTATGCCTCTTACCTATGATGATTATATTGATGAAAGTGGGTTAGGAAGAGTGTCAACTTTAGGAAGTAATGATCCCACCATTTTGGAGGATGTGGAATCTCATTGTGATGAATATGAAAGTGGATTTGGAAGAGTGTCAACTTTATTTAGTGATGATTCCACTATCTTGGAAGAGGTTTCAATCGATTATGATGAAAACGAAGTTGCTACTTATGATGATTATTGTGATGAAACTTATGATATAAGAAGTAGTGATGATTATATTTATAAAACTTGTCATGATTATGATTACCCTTTTCCTGAACATTACTCTTTTAATGTGGAAACAATTTATAGTATTCGAGTCTCTTATGATACTCCCACTATTCCGAATGAGAAGAATTTTGCTTATGTGGAGAGTAGTAAATTTTCTATGCTTGTAGATCACGAAAAGAATGCTTTAGGTGCTGGTTATATTGTTGAATTCATTCATGATGCTACTGAAAATTATTATGAGGGAGGAACATATGCTTGTAGGAATTGCAAAAATATTAACTTTCCTCCCTGTGTGTTGAAAATCTTGAAGTTATGCTTGTTTTGCCTTCCTATGCCGGTTGATTATTGTTCCCATAAGTTGTTTTCTCACAAAATACCTATGCATTTGAAGTGGGTTAGACTTAAATGTGCTAGTCATATGCTTCATGATGCTCCTGTTATGTTTCAATTCTTATCTTTTATGTGAGCATCATTGTCATCATCATGCCTAGCTGGAAAGGCATTAAAGAAAAGCGCTTGTTGGGAGACAACTCAATATTTATCGTTACTGTTTTTGAGTGTTCACATGATTATGATACTGTAGTAATCATGTTTTATAGCTTTTGTTTCAATAAAGTGCCAAGTAAGACCTTTAGGATAGCTTATGGTGATAGTTGTGTTGATCCTGCTGAAAATCAGAAACTTTTGCACCCAGTAAATTAGTTTTGATAATTCACAGAAACATGCTTTTTATCTGATTCCTTTTTCTATGGATTGGAACACAAATTTCTAGGTTTTCCTAATTTGGTAGAATTTTTGGAGTTACAAAAGTATTTTAGAGTTACAGATTACTACAGACTGTTCTGTTTTTGACATATTCTGTTTTCTATGTGTTGTTTGCTTATTTTGATGAATCTATGAGTAGTATCAGAGGGTATGAACCATAGAGAAGTTGGAATACAGTATATATTACACCAATATGAATTTAGAATGAGTTGACAACAGTACCAAAAGTGGTGATTTATTTTCTTATACTAACGGAGCTTACGAGTTTTCTGTTGAGTTTTGTGTTGTGAAGTTTTCAAGTTTTGGGTAAAGATTCGATGGACTATGAAATAAGGAGTGGCAAGAGCCTAAGCTTGGGGATACCCAGGGCACCCCAAGGTAATATTCAAGGACAACCAAGAGCCTAAGCTTGGGGATGCCCCGGATGGCATCCCCTCTTTCGTCTTCGTTCATCGGTAACTTTACTTGGAGCTATATTTTTATTCACCACATGATATGTGTTTTGCTTGGAGCGTCATTTTCTTTTGTTAGTATTTTCTTTCTGTTATTTATAATAATGTTTTGCATCTTTATTTTCAATAAAAATGTCAAGGATAGCCTTTACCATGCTTATTTTGCTGGTATACATGTTGCTGTTTGAAAACAGAAAGTTTATCGCTGTTGCAAAAATTCCCTAGAAAAGTCAGAGAATGATATAATGTTGAAACTTTTTGCATATTGAGCTCTGATAAATCTTCTACAGCGTAGTATTTTTCTCATAATTTTTGGAGTTAGGGAAGTATTGATACTCTTGCACTCTTTACAGACTGTACTGTTTTGGCAGATTGCTGTTATGTTTGCATTGGTTGCATATGTTTGCTTGTTTAATGATTCTATTTGAGGATAAGAGTATTAACTATGCAGAGGCATTTAGTATGCAATGTTTAATAATAATTTTATTGATTTGTTACAGTAGAAAATGATAAGATTTTGCATTGGTTTATACTAACCTATCTCACGAGTTCTTGTTGAGTTTGGTGTGGATGAAGCTTTTGAGAAATAGAGAAACCATGATATGAGAGGAATTAAGGAGACACAAAAGATCAAGTTTGGGGATGCCCAAGGCACCCCAAGATAATATTTCAAGAAGTCTCAAGCATCTAAGCTTGGGGATGACCCGGTAGGCATCCCACCTTTCTTCTTCAACAACTATCGGTTAGTATTGGTTGAACCTAAGTTTTTGCTTCTTCACATGAGTTGTGCTATCCTTGAAATGTCATTTTATTTTGTTTGCGTTCTGTTTGAATACAATACCAAGATCTGAAATTCTTAAATGAGAGAGAGTCTTCACATAGTTGAATAATTATTTAGCTACTCATTGATCTTCACTTATATCTTTTTGGGGTAGTTTGTCATTTACTCGCGTGCTTCACTTATATCCTTTGAGTAAATGGTTGAATGAGTTGAATGTCATAAATCTGAAATTATATATGTTTCATTTGCTTATCCCATGGGGAGTAATGACTTCACATCTAAGAAGTAGAGGTTGTAAATTTATTGAAGGTTAGCAAGCATTGTATTGGTCATTTGAACAATTCATGAAAGAATATTGAAGGAAGAGAGATTTCACATATAAATATACTATCCTAGACATCTTTTATAATTGTGAGCACTCATTAAAGTATGACATGCTAAAGAGTTGATGTTGGACAAGGAAGACAACGTAATGGGTTATGTTTTCTCACATTTCAGTTAAAGTATATTGTCATGGATCATTCAAACATGTTGAGGTTGACTTTCCCCCTCATGCTAGCAAAATTCCTTGCACCAAGTAGAGATACTACTTGTGCTTCCAAATATCCTTAAACCCAGTTTTGCCATGAGAGTCCACCATACCTACCTATGGATTGAGTAAGATCCTTCAAGTAAGTTGTCATCGGTGGAAGCAATAAAAAGTGCTCTCTAAATATGTATGATCTATTAGTGTGAACAAAATAAGCTTTATACAATCTTGTTATGGAAGCAATAAAAGTGACGGACTGCATAATAAAGGTCCATATACAAGTGGCAATATAAAGTGACATTCTTTTGCATTAAGATTTTGTGCATCCAACCATAAAAGTGCATGACAACCTCTGCTTACCTCTGCGAAGGGCCTATCTTTTACTTTATGTCTTTTACTTTATGCAAGAGTCAAGGTGATCTTCACCTTTCCCTTTTTCATTTTATCCTTTGGCAAGCACCTCGTGTTGGAAAGATCCTGATATACAACTGGATGTATGTTAGCATGAACTATTATTGTTGACATCACCCAAAGGTGAATACATTGGGAGGCAACATTATAAGCCCCTATCTTTCTCAGTGTCCGATTAAAACTCCATAACCATAAGTATTGCGTGAGTGTTAGCAATTGTAGAAGACTATATGATAGTCGAGTATGTGGAGTTTACTAAATCAAAGCTCTGACATAGACCCTTCTTGAAAATAAGATGAATTGTAATTGTTTGATGACTGAGAAAGAAGTTTGCTAGTTTTCAAGAAAGTTTATGCTCTATGCTTTAACATGTGAATAGCTTGTTACTTGATCTTGAGAAGTTTTATGAGATGAACTACTGTTATGACATATAATCATGCTAGAAAAGGTGATTGAAATTATCATTGATCAAACTTGTGCACCTTCTAGCATTCACACTTCATAAATTCTTTCTTTTATCATTTACCTACTCGAGGACGAGCAGGAATTAAGCTTGGGGATGCTCGTATCTATAATTTATGAAGCATTCATGCTATTTTATTATCTGTTTTGAATGTTTATGGGCTTTATTATACACTTTTATATTACTTTTGGGACTAACCTATTAACCGGAGGCCCAACCCAGATTGCTGTTTTATTGCCTATTTCAGTGTTTTGAAGAAAAGGAATATCAAACGGAGTCCAAACGGAATGAAACCTTCGGAAAAGTTATTTTTGGAACAGAAGCAATCCCGGGAACTTGGAGTGCAAGCCAGGGAAGCGTCCAGGAGGCCATGAGATAGGGGGCGTGCCCACCCCCCCTAGGCGCGCCCTCCACCCTCGTGGGCCCCTCGAGGCTCCCCCGACCGATTTCTTTCGCCTATATATTCCCATATACCCTAAAAACGCCAGAGGACAAAATAGATTGGGAGTTCCACCACCGCAAGTCTCTATAGCCACCAAAAACCTCTCGGGAGCCCATTCCGGCACCTTGTCTGAGGGGGGATCCCTCACCGGTGGCCATCTTCATCATCCTGGCACTCTCCATGACAAGGAGGGAGTAGTTCACCCTCGGGGCTTAGGGTATGTACCAATAGCTATGTGTTTGATCTCTCTCTCTCTCTCGTGTTCTCTCTATGGCACGATCTTGATGTATCGCGAGCTTTGCTATTATAGTTGGATCTTATGATGTTTCTCCCCCCTCTACTCTCTTGTAATGAATTGAGTTTTCCCTTTGAAGTTGTCTTGTCGGATTGAGTCTTTAAGGATTTGAGAACACTTGATGTATGTCTTGTCGTGCTTATCTATGGTGACAATGGGATATCACGTGATCCACTTGATGTATGTTTTGATGATCAACTTGCGGGTTCCGCTCATGAACCTATGCATAGGGGTTGGCACACGTTTTCATCTTGGCTCTACGGTAGAAACTTTGGGGCACTCATTGAAGTACTTTGTGTTGGTTGAATAGATGAATCTGAGATTGTGTGATGCATATCGTATAATCATGCCCACAGATACTTGAGGTGACAATGGAGTATCTAGGTGACATTAGGGTTTTGGTTGATTTGTGTCTTAAGGTGTTATTCTAGTATGAACTCTATGATAGATTGAACGGAAAGAATAGCTTCGTGTTATTTTACTACGGACTCTTGAATAGATTGAATAGAAAGGATAACTTTGAAGTGGTTTCGTACCCTACCATAATCTCTTCGTTTGTTCTCCGCTATTAGTGGCTTTGGAGTGACTCTTTGTTGCATGTTGAGGAATAATTATATGATCCAATTATGTTATTATTGTTGAGAGAACTTGCACTAGTGAAAGTATGAACCTTAGGCCTTGTTTCCTATCATTGCAATACCGTTTGTGCTCAATTTTATCATTAGTTACCTTGATGTTTTTATATTTTCAGATTACAAAAACCTATATCTACCATCCATATTGCACCTGTATCACCATCTCTTCGCCGAACTAGTGCACCTATACAATTTACCATTGTATTGGGTGTGTTGGGGACACAAGAGACTCTTTGTTATTTGATTGCAGGGTTGTTTGAGAGAGACCATCTTCATCCTACGCTTCCCACGGATTGATAAACCTTAGGTCATCCACTTGAGGGAAATTTGCTACTGTCCTACAAACCTCTACACTTGGAGGCCCAACAACGTCTACAAGAAGAAGGTTGCGTAGTAGACATCACAGTGCATCAATCAGCTTTTTTGGCGCCTCTGTATTGGTAGAGGTCTCCATTCCCCCCTCCTAGAGTGGGGGCTGCCGATCCGATTCCGGGGCCGTATGGGTCTCCGGAACAGTATCCGGCTGAGGGCCCGTTGACCCAGGATCCCCATGGCCGGTCTCCATAGGGGTTGCACCCCCCATGTCCTCGGCAGCCTCCGATGTCGCATTGATCCTCCCCCGCACTTCTCTGGAAGCCCGGAGAAGCCCTTTGGGATGACACCTCGGGATCGTACGCCTTAGGAGGCGAGGAAGCTCATGGAGATGTCTCGCTCTCCATCTTGTCCCGCGAAAGATCCCCCGATGACGACAATTCTTAAGGAATGTCACAGGGCGGACTGTGATATGAAATTTGATATTATTCTTATAATCTATAAATATTAGATGTATATAAGACATCTGAGGAAACTCACGATTCGGCGAGGGGCTTGGTGCGGGGGCGGTGCTTGGGAATGGTTTCGGTGCATGAATCCGAGTCATCGGAGAGGGATACCCTTCCCCTCTTGGACGCCCCCTCCTCCGGTTCTATGGAGGCTGCTCTCTTTTTCCCCTTGGGAGGAGGGTTCTCTTCTTCCTCCTCCTCCTCCTCGACCTCCTCCTCGTCCTTGTCTTCATCTTCTTCACCAGAGGAAGGATCTTCGGATCCTCCGGACACGGCGCCCGAAGTCTCTTCGGGATGGAGGTCACCTTGGGTTTCCTTGGTCTTCTTCTTCTTATCCTTCTTTGCCAATGCCTAATAGGGCACCGGGACCAGCATCTTCATTATAGCATAGGATTGGCTAGGTTTTCGGGGAGCGGGGCCAGACACTTAACCTGCTCGGCCTTCTTTATCCAGTCCTATTCAGGAGATGGAATTCTCAGGATTCCCCCTTAGGATTGAATGAACAAAGTAGTGTTCGGCAATATAATACTTACTGGGGATGCCGGATTGTTGTAGTCGAGGCCGGTGTCATCAGACGTCCGTGGCCATGTCTTCTGCTTCTTAAAAAGCAGCTTCCAGATCTTTTTGTGCATCGTGCCATAGAAGTGTTGCAGAGTCCGTGGCCCCTCCGGATTGAACTCCCACATTTTGAGAGGTCGTCGTTGGCAAGGGAGAGCTCCGCGGATGAGCATCACCTGAATCACATCAGTGAGGGTGATGTCCTTGTTTATCATGCTCTTGATACGCTTCTGCAGCACCGACACGTCGTCTGGGGACCCCCAATCTAGGCCCTTGTTGGTCCAGGATGCGAGCCGTAGCAGAGGTCCAGATTTGAAGGCAGGAGCAGCGGCCCATTTGGTGTCGCGGGGTTCGGTGATATAGAACCACTCCTGCTGCCACACCTTGACAGTATCCACAAATCTTCCTTTGGGCCAAGAAACGCGGTTGAGCTTGCTCACCATGGCGCCCCGCACTCGGTGTGTTGGCCTTCAACCACCTTCGGCTTCACATTGAATACTTTGAGCCATAAGCCGAAGTGTGGAGGGACGCGGAGAAATGCCTCACACATGACGATAAACGCCGAGATGTGGAGGAAGGAATTCGGGGCCAGATCGTGGAAATCCAACCCGTAATAGTACATGAGACCTCTGACGAAGGGGTGAAGGGCGAACCCGAGTCCTCGGAGGAAGTGAGGAATAAAGACCACCCTTTCACCGGGCTCTGGGGTGGGGATGATCTGCCCTGGAGTTGAAAGCATGTGTTTGATCTCCGCCGTCAGGTACCTCGCCTCCCGCAGGTCCTGGATGTTCTTCTCCGTTACGGAGGAAGCCATCCACTTGCCCTGAAAGCCGGATCTGGCCATGGTTGGAGAAGTTAGGGCGGAAGGAAAGTTTGGAACTTGGGCGCTGGAGCTCGGGGCATTGAAAGGCACAGAAAGAAGAAGGCGTGGGACGAACATATGGGTCTGTGTCCTCTTATAGAGGCAGCGAATATCAAGCGCCCCCTCATAAGCCTTAAATCTCGCCTGTTCCCAAGGGGACGTGTGAACGACATGGTTGGATTACCCAAAACCCCTATTGATGAGAATCCCGTGATAAGGGCACACGATCTTTGCTTTGACAAGACGTGTCATTGGCCGTACCTCAAAATACAAAACGAGGCTGTAAAACGGTTCAGAATAATAATAAGGCCAGAACATATCGTCTCGCCAAAAAGCGGCCCATGGACGTGACTTATTTTAAGTATTTTTACAGCTCAGGGTTGTACGTGTTAAACAGGGCCGAATACAACCCTTGTGTGCAGAAGGCCGCTTTGTATATTTGGAAAGGGAACCCGCCTTGCAATGTGAAAGACAGTCTGCACGCGGATACATCTTCATTGAAGCCTGGTTCAGGGGCTACTGAGGGAGTCCTGGACTAAGGGGTCCTCGGGCATCCGGGCTATGTGATATGGGCCGGACTGATGGGCCGCAAAGATACAAGATAGAAGACTTTTCCCGTGTCTGGATGGGACTCTCCTTTGCGTGGATGGCAAGCTTGGCATGTGGATCATGTACCTTCCTTTCTCTGTAACCGACTCTGTACAACCATAGATCCCTCCGGTGTCTATATTAACCAGAGGGTTTAGTCCATAGGGCCGATCACAATCATACAAGCCAGATATCTAGGGTTTAGACATTACGATCTTGAGGTAGATCAACTCTTGTAATCCCTATACTCATCATAGTCAATCAAGCAGGAACTATGGTATTACCTCCATCAAGAGGGTCCGAACCTAGGTAAACATCGTGTCCCCTGCCTCCTTGTTACCTTCGATCCTCAGACGCACAGTTCGGAACCCGCTATGCAAGATCTGCCGGTTTTGACAACGACAATGCCTACACCAACTAGAGAGGAAGCTAATGATGATAATCATGAAACTTCAGATCAAGTTACTACTGAACCTCCTAGGTCAACCAAAACATGTTCCGCACGAGAGTGGTATGGTAAACTTGTCCTGGAAGTCATGTTATTAGACCACAGCAGACCTACGAACTATTAAGAAGCTATGATGAGCCCAGATTCCAACTAATGGCTTGAGGCCATGAAATTTGAGATAGGATCCATGTATGGGAACAAAGTGTGGACTTTGGTGGACTTGCTCGATGATCTGCAGGCCATTGAAAATAAATGGATCTTCAAGAGGAAGACGAACGCTGATGGTAATATCACTATCAATAAAGCTCGACTTGTCATGAAAGGTTTTCGACATGTTCAAGGAGTTGACTACGATGAGACCTTCTCACCCGTAGCGATGCTTAAGTCTGTCTGAATCATGTTAATAGTTGTCGCTTTTTTATTATGAAATCTGGCAAATGGATATCAAAACTGCATTCTTTAACGGGTTTCTTAAAGAAGAGTTGTATATGATGCAACCAGAAGATTTTTTGATCCTAAAGGAGCTAACAAAGTGTGCAATATCCAGCGATCCATCTATGGACTGGTGCAAGCATCTCGGAGTTGGAATATACGCTTTGATGAGGTGATCAAAGCATATGGTTTTATACAGACTTACGGTGAAGCCTTGATACATCTCCAACGTATCTATAATTTTTGATTGTTCCATGCTGTTATATTATCATTCTTGGATGTTTTACAATTATTTTATAGCAACTTTATATCATTTTTGGGACTAACCTATTGACATAGTGCCCAGTGCCAGTTGCTATTTTTTGCTTGTTTTTACTTCGCAGAAAATCAGTACCAAGCAGAGTCCAAAAGCAGAAAATCGATATCATTCTTGGATTTTTTTCTGCTAGATAGCAGTCGATGTGTGGAGTAATAGTACTAGATGCAGGCAGGAGTCGGTCTACTAATCTTGGACGTGATGCCTATATAATGATCATTGCCTGGATATCGTCATAATTATTTGAAGTTCTATCAATTGCCCAACAGTAATTTGTTTACCCGCCGTATGCTATTTTTCTCGAGAGAAGCCACTAGTGAAATCTACGGCCCTCGGGTCTATTCTTTATCATATTTGCTTTGAGATCTATTTTATTTGCTTTTGCTTTCAGATCTATTATTCCAAAAACCCAAATATACCTTGTTGCAATTTTGTTATTTGTTTTATTTCGCATTTCTGCGATATCTATTTATCCAATCTACTACAAACCAATCTATCTTTTACCCGAGAATGATTGACAACCCCTCTTATGCGTCGGGTTGCAAGTATTTGTTCTTTGTGTGCAGGTACTATTTACATAGTGCTACTTGGTTCTCCTACTGGTTCGCTAACCTTGGTTTCATCATTGAGGGAATACCTACCGTAGCTGTGCTACATCAGCCCTTCCTCTTCGGGGAAATACTAACACGGACACGAGCCATCAAGCCTATATTTACAAGAAAGTGAGTGGGAGCTCTGTAGCATTTCTGATATTATATGTGGACAACATTGCTGATTGGAAATGATATAGAATTTCTGGATAGCATATAAGGATACTTGAATAAGAATTTTTCAATGAAAAACCTCGGTGAAGCTGCTTATATATTAGGCATCAAGATCTATAGGGATATATTGAGACGCTTAATAGGACTTTCACAAAGCACATACCTTGACAAAGTTCTAAAGAAGTTCAAAATGGACCAGTCAAAGAAAGGGTTCTTGCCTGTGTTGCGGGGTGTGAAGTTGAGTAAGACTCAAAGCCCAACCAGGGCAGAAGATAGAGAGAGAATGAAAGTCATTCCCTATGCCTCAGTCATAGGTTCTATAAAGTATGCCATGCTGTGTACCAGACCTGTTGTGTGCCTTGCCATGAGTTTGGCAAGGGGTACAATAGTGATCCAGGAGTGGATCACTGGACAGTGGTCAAATTATCCTTAGGTACCTAAAGAGGACTAAGGAAATGTTTCTCGGTTATGGAGGTGATAAAGAGTTCGTCGTAATGGGTTACATTGATGCAAGCTTTGACATCAATCTGGATGACTCTAAGTCTCAATCTGGATACGTATTGAACATGGGAGCAATTAGCTAGAGTAGCTACATGCAGAGCATTGTAGACATAGAATTTTGCAAAATGCATACGGATCTAAATGTGGAAGACCTGTTGACTAAACCTCTCTCGCAAGCAAAACATGATCATACCTTAATACTCTTTGGGTGTTAATCACATAGCGATGTGAACTACATTATTGACTCTAGTAAACTCTTTGGGTGTTAGTCACATGGCAATATGAACTATAGGTGTTAATCACATGGCGATGTGAACTAGATTATTGACTCTAGTGCAAGTGGGAGACTGATGGTAATATACCCTAGAGGCAATAATAAAGTTATTGTTATTATATTTCCTTATTCATGACAAAGGTTTATCATTCATGCTAGAATTGTATTGACTAGGAACTTAAATACTTGTGTGAATACATAAAAAAATACAATGTCCCTAGTGAGCCTCTACTATACTAGCTCGTTGATCAAAGATAGTTAAGGTTTCCTAACCATAGACATGAGTTGTCATTTGATAATGGGATCACATCATTAGGAGAGTGATGCGATGGACAAGACCCAACCGTTAGCATAGCATATGATCGTTCAGTTTATTGCTACTGCTTTCTTAATGTCAAATACATGTTTCTTCAACCATGAGATCATGCAACTCCCGGATACCGATGCAATACCTTGTGTTCTACCAAATGTCACAACATAACTAGGTGATCATAAAGATGCTCTACAGGTATCTCCAAAGGTGTCTGTTGAGTTGGCGTGAATCAAGATTGGGATTTGTCACTCTGTATATCGGAGAGGTATCTCTGGGCCCTCTCAGTAATACACATCACAAGAATCTTGCAAGCAAAGTGACTAAGAAGTTAGTTGCAAGATGATGTATTATGGAACGAGTAAAGAGACTTGTCAGTAACGATATTGAACTAGGTATAGAGATACCGACGATCGAGTCTCGGGCAAGTAACATACCGATAGACAAAGGGAATTAGTATGTTGTCATAAAGGTTTAACCGATAAAAGATCTTCGTGGAATATGTAGGAATCAATATGGTCATCCAGGTACCGCTATTGGTTATTGACCGGAGAGGTTTCTCGGTCATGACTACATAATTCCCGAACCCGCAGGGTCGCACGCTTAATGTCCGTTGACGCTAGAGTAGTATTGGGATATTTGATGAGTGGTAACCAAATGTTGTTTAGAGTCCCGGATGAGATCTCGGACGTCACGAGGAGTCTCAGAATGGTCGAGGGGTAAAGATTTATAAATGGGAAGTCATATTTTGGGTTGCGGAAAAGGGTGCAGTTTTTTCGGTATTGTACTAAGAAGCTTCCAGAAGGTTCCGGAGGATTCTGGAGCGGTCCGAAAGTCCACAAATGGGTCCACCACGACCCAAGGGCTAGCATTGGCTGCAGGGAGTAATACGTCTCCAATGTATCTATAATTTTTTATTGTTCCATGCTATTATATTACCCGTTTTGGATGTTTATGGGCTTTAATTTACACTTTTATATCATTTTTGGGACTAACCTACTAACCGGAGGCCCAGCCCAAATTGCTGTTTTTTTGCCTATTTTGGTGTTTCGAAGAAAAGGAATATCAAACGGAGTCCAAACAGAATGAAACCTTCGGGAGCGATCTTTTTGGAACAAACGCAATCCAGGAGACTTGGAGTGGACGTCAAGCAGCGAATGAGGTGGCTACGAGGGTGCCTGGCATGCCCTAAGGGGGTGGCGCGGTCCCCACCCTCGTGGGCCCCTCGAGCGTCAACCGACCAACTTCTTCCTCCTATATATATCCACGTACCCCGAAAACATCCAGGAGCACCACGAAAAACTATTTCCACCACCGCAAACTTCTGTAGCCGCGAGATCCCATCTTGGAGCCTTCGCCGGTGCTCCGCCGGAGGGTGAATCGACCATGGAGGGACTCTACATCATCTCCAAGGCCTCTCCGATGAGTTATGAGTAGTTTACCATAGACCTTCAGGTCCATAGTCATTAGCTAGATGGCTTCTTCTCTCTCTTTGAATCTCAATACAAAGTTCTCCTTGATCTTCTTGGAGATCTATTCGATGTAACTCTTTTTGCGGTGTGTTTGTCGAGATCCGATGAATTGTGGGTTTATGATCAAGTTTATCTATGAGAAATAATTGAATCTTCTCTGAATTCTTGTATGTATGATTGGTTATCTTTGCAAGTCTCTTTGAATTATCAGTTTGGTTTGGCCTACTAGATTGATCTTTCTTGCAATAGGAGAAGTGCTTAGCTTTGGGTTCAATCTTGCGGTGTCCTTTCCCAGTGACAGCAGGGGTAGCAAGGCATGTATTGTATTGTTGCCATCGAGGATAAAAATATGGGGTTTATATCATATTGCTAGAGTTTATCCCTCTATATCATGTCATCTTTCTTAATGTGTTACTCTGTTCTTCATGAACTTAATACTCTAGATGCAGGCAGGAGTCGGTCGATGTGTGGAGTAATAGTAGTAGATGCAGGCAGGAGTCGGTCTACTTGTCACGGACGTGATGCCTAGATAATCTCATAACTATGCACTTTTCTATCAATTGCTCAACAGTAATTTGTTCACCCACCGTAATACTTATGCTATCTTGAGAGAAGCCACTAGTGAAACCTATGGCCCCCGGGTCTATCTTTTATCATATAAGTTTCCCATCTACTTTTATTTGCATCTTTTACTTTCCAATCTATATCATAAAAATACCAAAAATATTTATCTTATCATATTATCTCTATCAGATCGCACTTTCGCAAGTTACCGTGAAGGGATTGACAACCCCTTTATCGTGTTGGTTGCGAGGTTCTTGTTTGTTTGTGTAGGTGCGTGGGACTTTTGAAGAGCCTCCTACTGGATTGATACCTTGGTTCTCAAAAACTGTGGGAAATACTTACACTACTTTGCTGCATCACCCTTTCCTCTTCAAGGGAAAACCAACGCAGTTCTCAAGAGGTAGCAAGAAGGATTTCTGGCGCCGTTGCCGGGGAGGTATTCGCTCAAGTCAAGACATACCAAGTACCCATCACAAACTCATCTCCCTCGCATTAGATCTATTCTCGCTTTTATGCCTAGCTAGGGGCGTTAAACTATAGCGCTTGTTGGGAGGCAACCCAATTTTATTTTTGTTTATTGCTTTTTTGCTTCTGTTTAGTAATAAATATTTCATCTAGTTTCTGTTTAGATGTGGTTTTATGTTTTAATTAGTCTTTGTGCCAAGTAGAACCTATAGGATAACCTATGGTGATAGTTAATTTGATTCTGCTGAAAAACAGAAACTTGTGCGCGCACGAAAGTAATTTTAGTAAATCACAGAAACGTGATTTTGCGTTGATTATTTTTGCTGTAGATCAATAGACAAATTTCCCAGGACTTCCTATTTTGGTAGGAGTTTTAGAGTTCCATAAGTATTCGAAAGTTATAGATTTCTACAGACTGTTCTGTTTTTGACAGATTCTGTTTTTCGTGTGTTGTTTGCTTATTTTGATGCATCTGTGGCTAGTATCGGGGGGGGGGGGTATGAACCATAGAGAAGTTGGAATACAGTAGGTTTAACACCAATATAAATAAAGAATGAGTTCATTACAGTACCTTATGTGGTGGTTTTTCTTTCTTACACTAACGGAGCTTATGAGATTTCCTGTTGAGTTTTGTGTTGTGAAGTTTTCAAGTTTTGGGTAAAGATTTGATGGACTATGGAATAAGGAGTGGCAAGAGCCTAAGCTTGGGGATGCCCATGGCACCCCAAGATATCCAAGGACAACCAAAAGCCTAAGCTTGGGGATGCCTCGGAAGGCATCCCCTCTTTCGTCTTCGTTTATCGGTAACTTTACTTGGAGCTATATTTTTATTCACCACATGATATGTGTTTTGCTTGGTGAGGGAGTCCTAGATTAGGGGGTATCCGGATGGCTGGACTATGTACTTCGTTCAGACTATTGGAGCGAGAAGATACAAGACTAAAGACTCCGTCCCGTGTCCGGATGGGACTCTCCTTTGCGTGGAAGACAAGCTTGGCGATCCGGATATTATATTTCCTTCCTTGTAACCGACTCCGTGTAAACCCTAGCCCTCTTGGTGTCTATATAAACTGGAGAGGTTGGCCCTTAGAAGGCCGATCACGATCATGATCGCAATCATAATCATGATAGGCTAGCTTCTAGGGTTTAGCCTCTACGATCTCGTGGTAGATCTACTCTTGTACTACTCGTATCATCAATATCAATCAACCAGGAAGTAGGGTTTTACCTCCATCGAGAGGGCCCGAACCTGGGTAAACATTGTGTCCCTTGCTTCCTGTTACCATCAGCCTAAGACGCATAGATCGGGACCCCCTACCCGAGATCCGCCGGTTTTGACACCGAAATTGGTGCTTTCATTGGGAGTTCCTCTGTGTCGTCGCTGCAAGGCTTGATGGCTCCTTCAATCATCAACAACATGGTCCAGGGTGAGACTTTTCTCCCTGGACAGATCTTCGTGTTCGGCGGCTTCGCACTGCGGGCCAATTTGCTTGGCCAACTGGAGTAGCTCGACAGCTACGCCCTTGGCCACCAGGTCAGGTTTGGAAACCTGAACCACACGGCTGATATCCATGGAGACTTGATCTTCAATGGATTCGGGCCTATGCTAGGAGCACCGGATAGTCACGATGAGCATGGCCTAGACCTGCTGTCGGACAATGCTCGGGATGTCGCCCTTGCGGTAGCCCCGGACCTGAATCTGGAGCAGACCGCGTTGCCTAAGGACGGGTGGATGAACCCTGCCCCGCAGGCCGCGCACTCATCGGCGGTAGAGCCAAACACAGGCCTCGCCCCTAGAGAAGCCTATGACATCGAATCCTCGGACTCGTATCCGGTTGTGGGTTCCAGTCCGCGCGCTCCTAAGCCCGCCGAACCTGGTTGGGCTCCTGTAATGGAGTTCACCGCAGCGGATATCTTCCATCACTCGCCCTTTGGCGACGTGCTAAACTCGTTAAAGTCTCTCTCTTTGTCAGGAGACTCTTGGCCGAAATATGTCCGGCTAGAGTGGGAAGCGGGCGACGAAGGAATTCGTTGCCCACCCACCACCCACTTCATTGCCACGGTCGATGACTTAACCGACGTGCTTGACTTTGACTCTGAAGACATCGACGGTATAGACGACGATGCAGGAGAAGAACAGGAGCCACCGCTCACGGGGCGGTGGACAGCCACCTCCTCATATGATATGTATATGGTGGACACTCCGAAAGAAACCAACGACAATGAGGCAATGGAGGATAACCCCTCAGGGAAGAAAGCCAAGCATGGGCGTCGTCAACGCCGCTCCAAGCCTCGCCACAACAATACTGGCACAGGAGACGAAAACAATCCGGATGGTGCCAAAGACGAATACAACCCTGATCAGCCTGCCTTCAAGCAGGCCGGACTGCCCATGGTGGGTTACTTGGAGAGGAACAACTATATGCCCTCCTCCGAAGACGAGGTAAGCCTCGGCGATGCCAAATCCGGCGTGCCTGAAGATCCCGTGGAACAACTCCGCTTCAAGCGATGGATCATGGCCACTGCGAGGAGCCTGCAAAGGAAGCAACAACAGCTCAAAGCTGACCAAGATTTGCTCGTGGACAGATGGACCAAGGTCCTGGCCACGGAAGAATACGGAGTCAACGACCCTAACAAAGGGCACACATGGCATAATTTGCTACCTCAACCTAAGAAGAAGAACCTAAGGCACATACACCAACGTCCACATACCACCACAGTCCAAGACAATACGAAGGATACACGAGGAGGAATCCTCAGGCCTCGGCGCAATCGTCACAAATGTCAAGTCAGGGAAGTTGGTGCCGAATTAGCGGTCCCCAGCCCGGTCAGCGGGAAAAGAACAACCCAGGCTCATCTGACTCAGGCAACATGCTCGATCAACCATGTGAAATTCACGGTACCCCCAGAAGGGCGCCCAAGCATACCAATAGAGAATACAAGATCTTCCAAACAAAACGGCCGATCTTGCGCCGGGACCAATGACAGAACCAGTCAAACATGGCGAGGACAATCCCCTCATAGTATGAAAATACGGCCGATCATCTCTAAACACATCGACCGTCCGGAAAACACCAGCCATAGCAATTCTATTGCACTCCCTATCAACCCAGTAGCCTAGGGGCTCCATTTTACAAGAGCCCCCACAGACATACAATTATCAACAACATCTCCTCAAAGATGCAAGGTGCAAAGGCCAAGTTTTAACTGACCCACCATACTAACGGTTGTCTTCGGACCACCAAACAAATACCCCACCGAAGAATAAGTCTTCGGCATTATCCCTTCATATAGTAATTACCACATACTATCGGGACGAGCCACGTTGGCTAGATTCAACGAGGCAGAATGTCAGGCCAGTCCCGCGTGACATAGTCACAATCATGGGTAAGGTCAAGACCCACCCTTAGAGTGGAAACCATACCGCAACTGGAATAGCGAGTCATCCTGTTTATCAAATTTTGATTTGGCAGCCAAACACCCGGACACCAATTAAGGAATTTGCATTACTTTACGGCATGGTTCAGCCAGTCTCCACTCAGGCACCCACGGTCCAAACACAACGGTACATGCAGTTGCCTTTAAGCATTTGTCTTTACAGACTAACTTTGGTGCAGAACAGGACTGGCGACGTGGAATCATCTCGGACGCACAAGGCAGGCAGTCTGGATACACCTCAGATCCTCCCACAGCCTCCTCCAGTCCGGCCATGACAGATTCTGCCAAAAATACTCCTTTTCACAAGCATACACCAAACTCATATGCATAGACATGTCATTTCACTACAATGCGTAGACTTAAATAACACTTACCGGCCGTCGTTTCTCATCGACTCCTCTTTGTCAAAAAGGCACCCACGCCTTGTGTTATGCCCGATTATGCCAGGGGCTTCATAATACAGCAATAAAGTCCGACCACCTTTTCGGTCGCTCGACACCCCGAACTTATAGCACTATATGCATCAGCTCCGAATCATGTCTTGGGTCATTGGTTGGGTTTGCCCGGCTCCCATGTTTTGGTACCTTACGTTCCGCCCCATCGGCTAAGGTAGCGCTGGGAGAACAGACGAGCACCTAGGTAGAGAAAGCCGAAAACTGACTGTCATGATACAGCGAGAACTGGTCAGCTGTTCGAGAGGTTGTAAAATCCTTAAAGATTTATTCCGCATAACGCCATTATAAATGCAGAGTGCGACGGATTGGTCTTCCGATTAGGTGCTGATAGAGCCCCCAGTTCGGCCTTCCGAACACTAGGGGTTGCGCCGACCATACTCGAATTCCTATGGCTAAGTGAGAGTGATAAAGCCCTATAGTCCGATTGCCTGGTTCGTGGTGAGGAACGCCTCCTTAAAAGGACCCAACCATGGGATAAAGAGCGTTCAGGTATGTCTTGGACACCCCCGTACTTTTACGTGGGGGCAGAAGCCGACGACTGGCCAACTCTCAGGATTTACATACACTAAAAAGCCACACAGGAAGAACAAACGTTCAAACAAAATAGGCAATAAATAATAAAAGTGCCATTATCCCATATTACAAAGAACGACACAATTGCCTTCAGGGAAATATAATGTCTTTGGTACACTTATCCGCCACAAGGCGGGCTCCTTTTAGTACACCTTCATAGTACAACTCGGGCTTGCGGTGCTCCTTCCCCTCCGACGGCCCCTCAGTCATCAGCTTCTCCGCATCAAGCTTCCCCCAATGCACCTTTGCACGGTAAAAGACCATGCGCGCACCCTCTATGCATACCGATCGCTTAATGACATCAAGCCGAGGGCAGGCGCCAACAATCCGCTTCACGAGTCCGAAGTAGCTGCTTGGAATTGGCTCTGCGGGCCATAGCTGGACAACCAAGTCCTTCATGGCTAGTATGGCCGCCTGGTGCAGTTCGACCAGCTGCTTCAGCTGATCGATAAAGGGCACCGGATAATTCGGCGCCAAATACTGCGACCAGAAATCCCTCTCCGCAGACTTCTTCTCCTCGGTCCGGTAGAATTGGGCGGCATCTGATATGCTGCGAGGCAGATCCGCAAACGCCCCTGGAAAAACAAGAATTCAGCTTATCGCTTAGAGTTCCTCCCGTTATTATGTAAAAATAGCCATGAATACAAAAGGCCTTACCGGCCGCAACCTTCCGGGCCTCCTGAATATCCCGCAATGCACCTCGGGCTTCTTCTCGAGCATCCTCCGCGGCTTGTAGAGCTTGGGCGAGTTCGGATTCTTTCCCTACTAGACTCTGCTCCAAGCCCTCGCTTTTCTTCACGGACTCCAGGAGCTCGCTCAGCTTCAATAACCCTGGCCTCGTGCTTCTCACGAAGAACCTATTCGGCGGCGGCCCTATCATCGGCGTCGGCCACAGCCTTCTTCAGTGCCTCAATTTTGGCACTCGCCCCTAGAGCATACAATGAAAATATATTAATTAGGCACAACTTCGAATTAGTGCCCTACCTAGCAGAGGGTTCCGACATACCCTGCTTGTCCTCCAACTGCTTCTTCACATATCCAAGTTCCCCTTCGGCCCGTTCCAGATGCTGCTTTAGTTCGAACACCTCCGCACTATGAGCGGCAGATGTTCCTGCAGACACCTGTTTTCAAACAAAGGGATGCACGTCATTAGCCGAGTCTCCTGCAAAAAAGGAAAATTTTGATCCCCTGTTCGGCTCTCTTTCGCCGGACAGTGTATTAGGGGCTACTACTCATATTATGACAATTCCTTAAAGGTTTCTTAGAAAACATACCTCAAAGCCCTTCATAAGACTAAGGCAGGATTTGTTCAGTCCGCTATCAGCGAACTGAATCTTTTCAATCACCGCGCCCATGAGGGCGCGATGTTCATCAACGATAGACGCGCTCCTTAGCGCCGCCGATAGGCCGCCCGGCAGCCCTGCTTGGGCACTGGCCACTGGCGGAACAGGCAAGCCCCCCATAGGCGGCTGCTCACCCGATCCTGGAGCTTTAAAGGTCTCCAGGACTGTGTTCGGCTGGGGTCCGGACTGAAGATCACCCCCGCCATCGACGCACATAGGAGTAGGTGCTCCCGTGTGTCCGGCCCTAGGGATATGCCCCCCCTGGTCCAGGTCCCGCTGAGACGACACCTCGTTGTCGCGCCTAGGCTTCAGGAAAGGGGCCTCTGGAGGCGTCTCACTCGCCAGGGCATCTGAGCTCAGCGAATTCTCCGATGAGGATCATCCGGCATGAGACCTCGCCGGGCTGCACGATGTATGGCGACAGTTAAAACTGCTATATCTAAACAAACCCAGACACATATGCGTGTTCGGATTTCGTATACTTACGACTTTCCAGGGGCTGGACCCTGGGATCCCACTCCGGGCTGCTATCAGCAGCCGTCGTGGATGCCTCCGGGAGGGAACCTTTCCCCCTCTTCGGCGATTTGGCCTCCAGGGATGAGGAAGCCGTCCTTTTCTTCCCACCCCCCGCAGGAGGGTCGTCCTCCTCTGCCTCCACCTCTTCGTCTTCAGAAGAAGGATGGTCGCTGGAGTCTTTGGATTTTGCGTCCGAAGCATCGCGGCGACGGAGGATGCTCTGGGTCTTTTTGACCTTCTTGGAGGCCTCTTTCTTTGGCGCCTCGTAAGGCGCTGGGACCAACATCTTCGTCAGAAGAGGTCCGGCTGGTTCTTTCAGTAGAGGGGCAGGACAGTGTATCCGCTCCACCTTTTTCGTCCATCCCTGGGGTTATGGTAAAACATTATAAAAATGTCCCCCTCAGGACATGCCAACTGAAGCGTGGATGGACAAGAGTATAGCAGTAACTTACCGAACTTGCAGAATGGGATAATTGATACCCACGGTCCTCGGCGGAGCTCGGCCATGATTTGCCGGACTTAAAAAGCACCTTCCAGATATCCTTGTGGGAGGAATCGTAGAGCGCCCGAAGGGTCTAGTGCTCAGTTGGGTCGTATTCCCACAAATTGCACGGCGCTGGCAAGGGAGAACCAGGCGAACTAACATCACCTGGACTATGTTGACGAGTTTGACGTCCTTGTCGACCACGCTCTGGACGCGCGTTTGGAGCAGTGACAGCTCATCGGATGAGGACCAGTCCAGGCCTTGGGCCAGGATGTGAGCCGCAGTGGGGCTCCGGATCTGAACCCAGGAGCCGCATCCCACTTTTTGCCGCGTGGTTCGGTGATATAGAACCACTGCTGCTGCCACTCCTTGATGGATTCATTAAAGGCGCCCATCGGCGATATAACCTTGGGCATCTTGCTCACCATGGCGCCGCCGCAGTCGGCGTGCTCGCCACTCACCACCTTGGGCTTCACATTGAAAATCTTCAACCATAGGCCGAAGTGAGGCGAAATTCGGAGAAAAGCCTCGCACACGATGATGAATGTCGAGATGTTGAGGAAAGAATTGGGAGACAGATCATGAAAGTCAATCCCGTAATAATACATAATACCGCGAACGAATGGGCGGAGGGGAAACCCGAGCCCATGGACAAAATAAGGAAGAAACACGACCCTCTCGTGGGACTCCGAAGTAGGGACGACCCGTCCCGCCATCGAGAGACGGTGGCCAATCTTCTTGGCCAGGTACCTGGCCTCTCGGAGCCTCTTGATATCCTTCTCCTAGACTCTAGAGGCCATCCATTTGCCTCCTGCTCTAGATCCGGACATCTTCAGAGAACTTCTCTTCGGTGGAGAAGAAGAGTGCTTGGGTGCTAGGGCTCGAGCAGAGGGGAATGGACTAGCAGGGGGAAAAGGCGTGGGTAGAGAGGGAGAGATCTTGTCTCTTCATAGGGACGGTAAAGCTTTTTGCGCCTCCCCACTTGTCTAGTGGAACCCGCTCGTTCTCCACTCACCGCAATTAGCGGTGCGTTTGGGTTACCCGTACCCGTATTGATGAGAATCCCGCAGTAAGGGGACATGATCTCTGCTTTGGCAATACATGCTAAGGAAACCGCCTCGCGATATGCGCTGAGGCTGGTTATGGAAAAACAGTTCGAATAATGACTCGACCATAGTATCGTGTCGCTTTGTCTAAAGATGTCAGCAGGTTATATTTTGTTAATACCGTCCTCCCTACAAAGGTGCGTAAAGATCATCTTGCAGATCCGGACACGGTCTGAGTGTTCGATAAATACTTTGGAGTATTCGGAGATGGAACCCGCCTTGCAATGCCGAAAACAAGACTGCGCGCTGGACTCATCGTCATTGAAGCCTGGTTCAGGGGCTACTGAGGGAGTCCTAGATTAGGGGGTATCCAAATGGCCGGACTATATACTTCGTCCGAACTATTGGAGCGAGAAGATACAAGACTCAAGACTCCGTCCCGTGTCCGGATGGGACTCTCCTTTGCGTGGAAGACAAGCTTGGCGATCCGGATATTATATTTCCTTCTTTGTAACTGACTCTGTGTAAACCCTAGCCCTCTCCGGTGTCTATATAAACTGGAGAGGTTGGTCCTTAGAAGGCCGATCACGATCACGATCACAATCATAATCATCATAGGCTAGCTTCTAGGGTTTAGCCTCTACGATCTCGTGGTAGATCTACTCTTGTACTACTCGTATCATCAATATCAATCAAGAAAGAAGTAGGATTTTACCTCCATCGAGAGGGTCCGAACCTGGGTAAACATTGTGCCCCTTGCGTCCTGTTACCATCAGCCTAAGACGCACAGATCGGGACCCCCTACCCGAGATCCGCTGGTTTTGACACCGACACTTGGAGCGTCTTGTGTGATATGAGTCTTTGCATTTTAGTTTGCCACAATCATCCTTGCTGTATATACCTTTTGGGAGAGACTCACATGGTTTGGAATTTATTAGAATACTCTATGTGCTTCACTTATATCTTTTGAGCTAGATAGTTTTTGCTCTAGTGCTTCACTTATAATTTTTAGAGCATGGCGGTGGCTTGATTTTGTAGAAATTATTGACCTCTCATGCTTCACTTATATTGTTTTGTGAGTCTTTTAGAACAGCATGGTATTTGCTATGGTTATAAATTTGGTCCTAGAATGATGGGCATCCAAGTTGGGTATAATAAAAACTATCATAGGAAGTGAATTGGATGCCATGATCAATTTGATGCTTGATAATTGTTTTGAGATATAGAGGTGGTGATATTAGAGTCATGCTAGTTGGGTAATTGTGAATTTAAAGAATACTTGTGTTGAAGTTGGCAAGTCCCGTAGCATGCATGTATGGTAAAAGTTGTGTAACAAATTTATTGCATGGGGTGCTCTTTTGATTGCCTTCCCTTGTGTGGAGATCGGGGGCGCGCGATGGTTAAATCCTACCAACCTCCCCCTAGGAGCATGCGTAGTAGTACTTTGCTTTGAGGGCTAATAAAAGTTTTGTAATAAGTATATGAGTTCTTTATGACTAATGTGAGTCCATGGATTATAATTACCTTTCCATCATTGCTAGCCTCTTCGGTACCGTGCATTGCCCTTTCTCACCTTGAGAGTTGGTGCAAACTTCGCCGATGCATCCAAACCCTGTGATACGATGCGCTCTATCACACATAAACCTCCTTATATCTTCCTCAAAACAGCCACCATACCTACCTATCACGGCATTTCTATAGCCATTCCGAGATATATTGCCATGCAACTTTCCACCGTTCCGTTTATCATGACACGCATCATCATTGTCATATTGCCTTGCATGATCATGTAGTTGACATCGTATTTGTGGCAAATCCACCATGCATAATTTTTTACACATGTCACTCTTGATTCATTGCCCATCCCGGTACACCGCTGGAGGCATTCATATAGAGTCATATCTTGTTCTAGTTTTGAGTTGTAACTCATGAGTTGTAAATAAATAGAAGTGTGATGATCATCATTATTAGAGCATTGTCCCCAAATAAAAAAAAGGCCAAAAAGAAAAAAAGAAAGGCCAAAAAAAGAAAGGCCAAAAGAAAAAAAGGCCCAAAAATAAGAAAGAAAAAGAAAATAAAAAAGGGGGCAATGTTACTATCCTTTTCCACACTTGTGCTTCAAAGTAGCACCATGTTCTTCATATAGAGAGTCTCTTATGTTGTCACTTTCATATACTAGTGGGAATTTTTCATTATATAACTTGGCTTGTATATTCCTATGATGGGCTTCCTCAAATGCCCTAGGTCTTCATGAGCAAGCAAGTTGGATGCACACCCACTTAGTTTCTTTTGTTGAGCTTTCATACATTTATAGCTCTAGTGCATCCGTTGCATGGCAATCCCTACTCCTCATGTTGACATCGATTGATGGGCATCTCCATAGCCCGTTGATTAGCCTCGTCAATGTGAGACTTTCTCCTTTTTTGTCTTCTCCACACAACCTGCATCATCATATTCTATTCCACCCATAGTGCTATATCCATGGCTCACGCTCATGTATTGCGTGAGAGTTGAAAAAAGTTAAAGCGCGTTAAAAAGTATGAACCAATTGCTTGGCTGAAACAGGGTTATTCTTGATGGGAGTATTTTGTGTGATGAAAATGAAACATAACCTAACTATATGATTTTGTAGGGATGAACCTTTTAATGCCATGTTATTTTGAGAAGACATGATTGCTTAGTTAGTATGCTTGAAGTATTACTATTTCTTATGTCAATATGAACTTTTATTTTGAATCATTTGGATCTGAACATTCATGCCACAATAAAGAAAATTACATTGAGAAATATGCAAGGTAGCATTCCACATCAAAAATTCTGTTTTATCATTTACCTACTCGAGGACGAGCAGGAATTAAGCTTGGGGATGCTTGATACGTCTCCAACGTATCTATAATTTTTGATTGTACCATGCTATTATATTACCCGTTTTGGATGTCTATGGGCTTTACTTTACACTTTTATATGTTTCGAAGAAATGGAATATCAAATGGAGTCCAAACGGAATGAAACCATCGGGAGCGATCTTTCTGGAACAAACGCAATCCAGGATACTTGGAGTGGACGTCAAGCAGCGAACGAGGCGGCCACGAGGGTGCCCGGCGCGCCCTAAGGGGGTGGGCGCGCCCCCACCCTCGTGGGCCCCTCGAGCGTCAACCGACCTACTTCTTCCTCCTATATATATACACGTACCCCGAAAACATCCAGGAGCACCACGAAAAACTATTTCCACCGCCGCAACCTTCTGTATCCGCGAGATCCCATCTTGGAGCCTTCGTCGGTGCTCCGCCGGAGGGGAAATCAACCATGGAGGGCCTCTACATGATCTCCAAGGCCTCTCCGATGAGTTGTGACTAGTTTACCACAGACCTTGGGGTCCATAGTTATTAACTAGATGGCTTCTTCTCTCTCTTTGAATCTCAATACAAAGTTCTCCTCGATCTTCTTGGAGATCTATTCGATGTAACTCTTTTTGCGGTGTGTTTGTCGAGATCTGATGAATTGTGGGTTGGCCTACTAGATTGATCTTTCTTGCAATAGGAGAAGTGCTTAGCTTTGGGTTCAATCTTGCGGTGTCCTTTCCCAGTGACAGCAGGGGCAGCAAGGCACGTATTGTATTGTTGCCATCGAGGATAAAAAGATGGGGTTTATATCATATTGCTTGAGTTTATCCCTCTACACCATGTCATCTTTCTTAATGCGTTACTCTGTTCTTCATGAACTTAATACTCTAGATGCAGGCATGAGTCGGTCGATGTGTGGAGTAATAGTAGTAGATGCAGGGAGGAGTCGGTCTACTTGTCAAGGACGTGATGCCTATATACATGATCATGCCTAGATAATCTCATAATTATGCACTTTTCTATCAATTGCTTGACAGTAGTTTGTTCACCCACCGTAATACTTATGTTATCTTGAGAGAAGCCACTAGTGAAAACTATGGCCCCCGGGTCTATCTTTTATCATATAAGTTTCCCATCTACTTTTATTTGCATCTTTTACTTTCCAATCTATATCATAAAAATACCAAAAATATTTATCTTATCATATTATCTCTATCAGATCTCACTTTCGCAAGTTACCGTGAAGGGATTGACAACCCCTTTATCGTGTTGGTTGCGAGTTTCTTGTTTGTTTGTGTAGGTGCATGGGACTTTTGAGGAGCCTCCTACTAGATTGATACCTTGGTTATCAAAAACTGAGGGAAATACTTATGCTACTTTGCTGCATCACCCTTTCCTCTTCAAGGGAAAACCAACACAGTGCTCAAGAGGTAGCAGGAAGGCGCCCTGGCCTTATTGGGCTAGGCGCACCAAGTCATCAAAAGCCCATGTGGCTAGGGAAGGCAAAAAAGGAAGGACTCCTAGTAGGAATAGGATTGGACTTGGAGTCCAAGTCCTCTCCCCCTTAACTGCGCCCTAGGGCTTGGAGGGGCTGTTTCCCACACCCATCCACCTATATATAGAGTGGACGGGTGCCCCAAGAGGACACACCAAGCCTTTGGCACCCCTCTCTATCCCGTTACTCCGTAGTTCCACCGCCTCGTCCCGGTGACGCTTAGCGAAGCACTGTTGGTGCTCCATTACCACGCCGTCTTGTTGGTTGTGATCCCATCCAATTCTCCTCTCCCGCTTGCTCGATCAAGAAGGAGGAGACATCATCGAGCCACACGTGTGCTAAACTCGGAGGTGTCGTCCGTCCGGCACTAGATCGGTTGGATCGTGATCGTATTGCGAAGAGTACGAATACATCAACCGCGTTGATATATGCTTCTGCTTAGCGATCTAGAAGGGTATGTAGATGCTCTACCCCTTTAGTAGCTATGCATCTCCATGGATAGATCTTACGTGTGCATCGAATATTTTTGTTTTCCATGCAACGTTCCCCAACATTCAGCACCAAAGGCCTCAGTGGCTAAACCTTCTTCCTCAGAGGACTCTGCCCCCAAGACGGTTGCACATTCTTCAGTGCCTGTGCCAGCCACGAGTTCCTTAGTGGCAGCAAGATCTTCAATGCCGGTCGTGCTTGCATCTTGCCAGTGTACCGAAGGCTTCTCTACGTCCATAATTTTTGTATTAAGTGCCTCAATAAGTGGGCTTATTTCTTCAAACTCACCCAAGCCAAAGACAAAGGCCACAACAGGTTGTGGAGTCTGGCCAAGCCCGAAGATCAAGGGCATAGTGCCTCAAGCTAATGAATATGGCACGGCTGATGAAGATGAACTCGCCGAGTTCCTCAAAAGAAAACAGGAATGGGTTACTATATATTGCCAAGAATTCCTCAGTCCCTCTGCGGCTTCATCTGAAGAAGATCTTATACTTCATCAAAATATGGTCTAGAAGCCAGATACTCCACTTGATGACCTTGACTTGCCTTCTTGTCCAAGCCATGTACTTTCTGCATTGATCATAAATGAAAAACACAAGATAGCACAAGCCAAACTTATGAGGAAACCGCAGCAACAAAAGGAGAAGGAGCTGAGGAAAAACATGCTCACAATATCACCTCAGTAATTGATTACATTGAAATTAGAAGTCCAACAGAAGAATATGAGTGCCAAGCCAATCACTGTTGTGGCGTTCGTGATAGATTCATCACAACCACCAATCAAGTGGTTGGTGATCACAATAGGCGGGAGGCTGACAAGCTTCGTGCACCATCTCCTTCAAGTTCTTCAGCTCCCTAGCAAACCCCTCAGGCTAGTGAGACTGTGCCTTCGCCTCCTCCTCAAGAGAAAGCCAGGGCAACTGAAGAAGTTGTTCCTGAAGAAACTGCTAGGGCGACTGCAACAGTCGTGGCTGAAGAAACTACTCCAATAAGTTCCTCAGTTGCTGCACCTCCAAAGTCTTCATCTTTGAAGCTTATCACCCTTCCTTCTGCATCCAAAGCGAAGAAGACAAAGGCTGCTAAAAAAGAAGCAAAGAATAGAAAAGCTTCAGCTCCTCTGACTACTAAACCAGTGAAGAAACTGAAGACGACTCCATTGTCTTCAGTTATGCCTATTGATGCTACTCCAATTTCATCATCACCCCATACTCGTATCGTCGAAGATCGTCAGATTGTTCCATATTTGGTGGAGTATGTCATTCCTCTAGTTGATGAGAATGATGAAGAGGATACCCACTCTGCTGCTATGACAAAGCAGTGGATGAAGAAATTGAAAAGCAGATGCTTCACTTCATCATGTATTATCGCGGAAGCCCCAGCTAATCCCGATGACTGAAGAAACTGCCACTTCATCTGAAAGCAGTGACGAAACTGAAGAGGACGTGGAAATTGATGGTGCCACAACACTTGTTCTTCATGACTAATTCTGGGATGCATTTCACCCAAATTCGCCCATCACCATGCTTATGATGCAAGTGCCCGAGTCACCTGCCAGAACTGAAGAAATTCACAATGGCTCTGAAGAACGTCAACCATCACTTCATACCATTGCAGAAGAAGTTCCAGCTACATCAGCTGAAGAATTTACACCACAAGATTTGATAGTTAATGTCGTGAATTCATCCCCTCAGCGTGAAGAGTTAGTTCCTTCAGCAGATACTAACACAGTGCCTAACGCCACCACTGAAGAAGTGGCCAAGTCAAAGGCCATCACTAATCCAACTGATTCAACTGGCTCTCCCTGACCTTTCTTTGATGTGAGGCCCAAAAGGATCAATCTTCAACATGTGCCCTCAATGCCCAAGATTGGCAAAAGCATCAGGCATGCTCAGAATGACAATGCCAAATTATTCGAGAAGAAGAATTTCTTCATCGTGAGTCCTCTTATGACTCTACACAACTCAGGCGTCTCCACTTCAAGACCAAGACACAAATGAATTACTATGCATCTCTGATATTTGATAAGAATAAGATCTTCCCACATCGCCATATTCCTCATGTGGATACAGAGTCAATTCCATGCATCAGGCCACTTTTGGCTGTTCTTCATGATGCGAGGTTGCTAAGATTCTGTTCTGATGTCTGCGACTAGAATGGGGAGCTAATTCTTCAATTCTATGCCACCTTGAACTTCACAGAAAATGTTTATGACATTCAAACTTGGGCTCTGGACTGGATGAGTGAAGACACTCACTACAAAGCACCAACTGACGAATTGCTTCATTCTCTTCTAGTCGATCCACCCCAAGAAGAAGCAATGAAAGTTTATGAAGAACAAGAGCTACCAAACCATCTGATGCAAGTTCCGATGAAGACATTGGCTGAAGGAGAAGCTCCAAGAACCACCTTCCTGGTGAAGGATTTGCTATATGTGCCCCCACACTGTCTATCGCATCCCGGCCAAGACCCTTAGTGCTATCAAAGACCACAATTCTGTCACTGAAGAATTTGTTGGCATCATGACAAATCTACTGCTCAACATCATTCATGGGATTCCCATCAACATCCATGATTTCTTCATGAGGACTTTGGTCACAGTTGCACAATCGCCATTCGAGTTGAAGCCTTATGCTCCATGGATTATGAGATTCATCAGATCCAGGTCTTCAGTTGATTACAAGGCTGATTGTCAGAATCACCTCAGTTTTGTACCAGACATTGAAATTCTTCAAAGTATAATATTCTGGCAAAGGCAACGCAGTCATTGATGAAGGAATTCATCCCCTTGATGGACAATTCCGTCAGCCAACCTCACAGTCAACTGGTGATGAAACTGCAAGTCAAGACACTGCAACAAAGGCCTTAGGGCAAATTCCTCAGCTTGAAG
This sequence comes from Triticum aestivum, assembly GCF_018294505.1. NCBI lineage: Eukaryota > Viridiplantae > Streptophyta > Magnoliopsida > Poales > Poaceae > Triticum > Triticum aestivum. The sequence continues at coordinate 444,660,703 of NC_057798.1, forward strand.
CACCTAGGGTCATGACTGGCCGAGAACTTCTTATGATCCTGCATCAAAAAGTTGATAGAAACCACAACTGGACTAAGCATCAGCTTGCTGCCATTCATGCAAATATGATTGTGATGCATAACCCAGTGCGTAAAAATCACTACTGCGCTAATACGACTCCAATGTATCTATAATTTTTGATTGTTCCATGCTATTAATCCATCTTGGATGTTTTATATGCATTTCTATACTATTTTATATTATTTAGGGGACTAACCTATTAACCTAGAGCCCAGTGCCAGTTTCTGTTTTTTCATTGTTTTTGAGTTCTACAGAAAAGGAATATCAAACAGAGTCCAAATGAGCTGAAAATTTATGGTGATTTTTTATGGACCGAAGAAGCCCCCGAAGCAAAAGAGTTGGGCCAGAAGAGTCCCAATGCAACGACAAGGGTGGAGGGCGCCCCCTACCTTGTCGTTGCCCCATGGACCCCCCTGATGTGAAACCAACGCCAAAATTCCTGTAAATTTCGAAACCCCCAGAAAGAAACCTAAATCGGGAGTTCCGCCACTGCAAGCCTCTGAGTTAACAAAAAAACAATCTAAGCCCGTTCCGGCACCCTGCCGGAGGGGGGAATCATCACCGGAGGCCATCTTCATCATCCCGTCGGCCTCCATGACAAGGAGGGAGTAGTTCACCCTTGGGGCTGAGGGTATGTACCAGTAGCTATGTGTTTGATCTCTCTCTCTCTCTCTCTCTCTCGTGTTCTTGATTTAGCACGATCTTGATGTACTGCGAGCTTTATTACTATAGTTGGATCTTATGGTGTTGTCCCCCCTCTACCTTCTTGTGATGAATTGAGTCTTACTCTTTGGGGTTTCACTATGTTGGATTGAGTATTGGATTTGAGAACACTTGATGTATGTCTTGCGATGGGATATCTGTGGTGACAATGGGGTGTTCTATTCATTCACTTGATGTATGTTTTGGCACTCAACTCACGGATTTCCGAGGTGACATTGGGGTAATCTATGCATAGGGGTTCATGCATGTTTTCATCCTTGTTTCTCCGGTAGGAATCTCGGGGCACTCTCTGAGGTTCTTTGTGTTGGATTGAATATTATGAATTTGAAGTTTTTTGATGCATATCGTATAATTGACCCACGGATACTTCTAGTGACATTGGAGTATCTAGGTGACATTAGGGTAGATTGATGTGTGTCATATGGTGTTATTTTACTATGAATTCTAGGGTTGTTTGTGACACTTATAGGAATATCTCAATGGATTGATCGGAAAGAATAACTTTGAGGTGGTTTCGTACCCTACAAGCAATTTCATCTTATGTTCTCCGTGATACAAACTATGGAGTGACTTTTGTTGCACGTTGAGGGATTTCCATATAATCTAATTATGTTATCATTGTTGAGAGAACTTGCACCAGTGAAAGTATGAACCTGATATGTCTCCTCGTATCTACTTTTCCAAACACTTTTGCCCTTGTTTTGGACTCTAACTTGTATGCTTTGAATGGAACTAACCCGGACTGACGTTGTTTTCAGTAGAATTGCCATGGTGTTGTTTTATGTGACGAAAATAAAAGTTCTCGGAATGACCTGAAACTCCACGGAACACCTTAGAAAAAACAATAAAAAATCCTCGCAAAAGATGAAGACCAGGAGGCCCACACCCTGTCCACGAGGGTGGGGGGCGCCCCCCCTTGGGCGCGCCCCCCTACCTCGTGGGCCCCCTGGTGGCCCTTCGACGCCAACTCCAACTCCATATATTGGCTTTCGGGGAGAAAAAATCAGGGAGAAGAAAATCATCACGTTTTACGATACGAAGCCGCCGCCAAGCCCTAATCTCTCTTGGGAGGGCTGATCTGGAGTCTGTTCGGGGCTCCGGAGAGGGGGATTCGTCGCCATCGTCATCATCAACCATCCTCCATCACCAATTTCATGATGCTCACCGTCGTGCGTGAGTAATTCCATCGTAGGCTTGCTGGACGGTGATGGGTTGGATGAGATTTATCATGTAATCGAGTTAGTTTTGTTAGGGTTTGATCCCTAGTATCCATTATGTTCTGAGATTGATGTTGCTATGACTTTGCTATGCTTAATGCTTGTCACTAGGGCCCGAGTGCCATGATTTCAGATCTGAACCTATTATGTTTTCATGAATATATGTGTGTTCTTGATCCTATCTTGCAAGTCTATAGTCACCTACTATGTGTTATGATCCGGCAACCCCGAAGTGACAATAATCGGGACCACTCCCGGTGATGACCATAGTTTGAGGAGTTCATGTATTCACTATGTGCTAATGCTTTGTTCCGGTTCTCTATTAAAAGGAGGCCTTAATATCCCTTAGTTTCCAATAGGACCCCGCTGCCACAGGAGGGTAGGACAAAAGATGTCATGCAAGTTCTTTTCCATAAGCACGTATGACTATATACGGAATACATGCCTACATTACATTGATGAACTGGAGCTAGTTCTGTGTCACCCTATGTTATGACTGTTACATGACAAACCGCATCCGGCATAATTATCCATCACTAATCCGGTGCCTACGAGTTTTCCATATACTGGTTCTCGCTTATTTACTTTTCCGTTGCTACTGTTACAATCACTACAAAATACCAAAAACATTACTTTTGCTGTCTTTACTTTTGTTACCGTTACCACCACTATCATATTACTTTGCTACTAAACACTTTGCTGCAGATACTAAGTTTCCAGGTGTGGTTGAATTGACAACTCAGCTGCTAATACTTGAGAATATTCTTTGGCTCCCCTTGTGTCGAATCAATAAATTTGGGTTGAATACTCTACCCTCGAAAACTGTTGCGATCCCCTATACTTGTGGGTTATCAAGACCTTTTTCTGGCGCCGTTGCCGGGGAGCATAGCTCTATTCTTTGAGTCACTTGGGATTTATATCTGCTGGTTACTATGAAGAACTTGAAAGACGATCGAACTACTATTTTGCCCTCAACTACGAGGGGAGGTAAGGAACTGCCATCTAGCATTGCACTAGATTCTCCTTCTGTTATAAGTAAGCTTGCGACACCTAAATCTGCAACTGCTATGAATTCTGATATGTTGCATGTTATTGATGATGCCACTTCTGCTATGCATGATACTTATGATGAAACTACTTCTATGCTTGATACTATTGTGCCCCTTGGTGAATTTCTTGATGAGCAAATTGCTAGGTCTAGAGAAAGAGAAATTATTGAACCTGAATACGATGATGATAGTGATGATGAAAATATGCCTTCTATTCCTAAGGGTTATCTTTTTGATGCAGAATCTTCTGCAACTATTTTGCTTGCCAGGATAGATATGAACTTAAGAGGTTGCTAGTTAAATGGAGTAAATAATCTTTTAGAGATAGAATGAGACCCTACCCTGCTTTTGCTACTTCACCTATTTGTGTTCCTGATAAGGATTATTATGATTTTTCTATTGATCAAGATATAATTACTTTGGTTGAATCTGATCCTTTTTATGGCTATGAATCTGAAACTATTGTGGCACATCTTACTAAGTTAAATGATACAGCTGCCCTGTTTACTAATAATGAGAGATCGCGCTACCTTTATTTACTCAAAATATTTCCGTTCTCATTAAAGGGTGATGCTAAGATATGGTTTAATTCTCTTGATCCTGGTTGTGTGCAAAGTCCCCAGGATATGATTTATTACTTCTCTGCTAAATATTTCCCCGCTCATAAGAAACAAGCTGCTTTGAGGGAAATATACAACTTTGTGCAAATTGAAGAAGAGAGTCTCCCACAAGCTTGGGGGAGGCTTCTCAAGTTACTTAATGCTTTGCCTGATCATCCTCTTAAGAAACCTGAAATACTTGATATCTTTTATAATGGACTAACTGATGCTTCCAAAGATTACCTGGATAGTTGTGCTCGTTCTCTTTTCAGGGAAAGAACACCGGATGAAGCTGAAATTCTATTGAACAATATGTTGACAAATGAAAAATAATTGGGCACCTCCTGAGCCACCTCCTGAGCCAGTTCCAGAGCCAATTACTAAGCCTATTCCTAACCAACTCCGAAGAAGAGAGGTGTTCTATTTCTCAGTCCCGAAGATATGCAAGAGGCAAAGAAATCTATGAAAGAAAAAGGTATTAAAACTGAAGATGTTAAGAATTTACCCCCTATTGAAGAAATACATGGTCTTAATTTACCGCCTGTTGAAGAAGTATATGATCTCAATTACTTATTTACTGAAGAACCTCCCGAGATCCCGACACAGGTAGTAAAGGTAAATTCTCTCTATAGATATGATAAAGCTGAAGTCCCTCCTACTAAAATTGCTAGTCAGTGCTTGGATGAGTTTGATGACTTTATGTTTAAGCAAGATGACTTTAATGCTTATTTTGGTAGACAATTAAAGCAGAATACTTTTATGATTAAACGCTTGGGTAATTATATGGCTGATATTAGAGGTGAACTTAAACTTGTTAGCAAACATGCTTCTATGGTTACCACTCAAGTAGAACAAGTACTTAAAGCTCAGAAAGAAGCGCTTGGTGAAATGAATAGTAAGAAAAATGATTATGCTGTTAGAGTGGCTACTAGAACTGGTAGAATGACTCAGGAACCTTTGTATCCTGAAGGCCACCCTAAGAGAATCGAGCAAGATTCTCAGAGAAACAATATTGATGTACCTAGTTCTTCTAAAAGGAAGAAAAAGAAAAATGATAGGACTTTGCAAACTTCTAGTGAACCTATTGCTGAACCACCTAAGAATCCAAATGATATTTCTATTTCTGATGCTGAAACACAATCAGGTAATGAACATGAACCTAGTGATAATGTTAATGATAATGTTCATGTTGATTCTCAACCTAGTAATGATAATGATGTAGAAGTTGAACTTGCTGTTGATCTTGATGACCCACAATCAAAGAATCACCATTTTGATAAAAGAGACTTCGTTGCTAGGAAACATGGTAAAGAAAGGGAACCATGGGTTCAAAAACCCATGCCTTTTCTTCCGAAACCATCCAAGAAAAAGGATGATGAGGATTTTGAGCGCTTTGCTGAAATGATTAGACCCATCTTTTTGCGTATGCGATTAACTGATGTGCTCAAAATAAATCCTTATGCTAAGTATATGAAGGATATCATTACTAATAAAACAAAGATACCGGAAGCTGAAATTTCCACCATGCTTGCTAATTATACTTTTAAGGGTGGAATACCAAAGAAACTTGGAGATCCCGGAGTACCTACTATACCATGCTCCATTAAGAGAAATTATGTTAAAACTGCTTTATGTGATCTTGGAGCCGGTGTAAGTGTTATGCCTCTCTCTTTATATCGTAGACTTGACTTGAATAAGTTGACACCTACTGAAATACCTTTGCAAATGGCTGATAAATCAACTGCTATACCTGTCGGTATTTGTGAGGATGTGCCTGTTGTGGTTGCAAACGTTACTATTTTTACGGACTTTGTTATTCTTGATATTCCCGAGGATGATAGTATGTCTATTATTCTTGGAAGACCTTTCCTTAATACTGCAGGGGCTGTTATTGATTGCACCAAAGGCAATGTCACTTTTCATGTTAATGGCAATGAGCACACGGTATACTTCCCGAGGAAACCACCTCAAGTTTATAGTATCAACTCTATTGGAAAAATTCCATTGATTATATTTGGAGGTTTTGAATTTCCTCTCCCTATTGTCAAGAAAAAGTATGATATTATTATTATTGGGGATTTTCATATCCCCGTTGAGGTAACTTAGTGTTATTCGAAATTTCTCCGGTTCCGTGATTATTCGGAATGAGTTTGTTAAGAAGACTTGATCAACCTTGTTAGTGGGTTCATTTTGATGATCACAAGGTGGATGAAACTAGAAGCACAACCTTCTGTACCCTCTTTATATTTTCTGTTATTTAGTAGAAATAAAGTAAAATATTATTTTTCTGTCTGTCTCCTGACTTATCCGTGCAATATAAAAATATCCCAAAAATAAAAGTCCTGAGAATGCCATGCCAATTGAATATGATTTTTTTCGGGAATATTTGAGGATCTACTGTGCAAAAATTACCACGGGGGGAGCTGCCACCTGGCCACGAGCATGGAGGGCGCGCCCTACCCCCCTGAGCGCGCCCCCTGCCTCGTGGGCCCATGGTGGCCCTCCTCCACTTATCCCTGCACCCATCTTCTTCCTCTGCCTCACACAAACACGAAAAACCAACTCAAGCACGAGTTCCAGCCCCCGTTGCTGTGATTTTCGATCTCCTTGCTCAAAGCACCTCTCGCAAAACTGCTTAGGAGATTGTTCCTTGGTATGTGACTCCTCCATTGGTCCAATTAGTTTTTGTTCTAGTGCTTTATTCTTTGCAAATTTGTGCTGCATAGGTGACCATGTTCTTGAGCTTGCATGTCAAATTTATATGGTTCGAAGTAGTTCCAATGCTTTATATAGGCTCTAGGCACTTATGGGAGTTGTTGCTATCAATTTTATTGAAGTTGGTTCACTTTTATTTGAAGTTACTAAAAATTTCAGATTGTTTCAGAAATAATGAAGAAATTTTTGAGGGGCTCGTCGAGCCGAAGCTCTAAGGAAAAACAAAAGGAAGAAGAGAAGAAGCCCAAATTTAATTTGCCTCGCACCGCGGAGGTCCGGCCGTGTGAATGGCCTTCCGATGACTTCTTAAGGAGAGTCGGGATTTATGGGGATTTCTACTTATTGATTGAGAACGCCGGCCTCACCAATTTCCTCCGTGACCAACGTCATCAGTATCTCTTACTCACAAATACTTTTGTGCAAAACTTCTACTTTTCCCCTAAGAAATCACCTCCAAGAGTAGAGTTTCATTTATATGACATTGTTAAAGAGATGACATTAGCTGAATTCTGCGAGGTTTGCAGAATACCCTTTGAGGGCACCTTAGATGAACCCCACCGTAACGAAGTAGAAGCTTTTATTAACACCATCACTGTGGGAGAAACCAGGAAGGTTTCTGATGCAAGGATCACTAGCATAGATTTTCCTATTTTACGCTACTTTGCCTTATTTGCTAGTCGTTGCTTGACTGGACGCGGGAATTGTGGGAACCTTAGTATTCCTGATATTATTAATTTGATCCATGGTTTATACTGCAATAACTCTGTTAGTATGGTTGGAATTGTAGCTAGACGGTTAAGTCTGAACCGTACTAAGGGCCCAATCTTTGGAGGCATTTATGCTTCACGCCTAGCTGAACATTTTGAAATACCTATTAGGCATGAGGAGAAAGAAGAAACAACGCTACCCTATGTTTATTTAGATTATAAGAGTATGATAGCGCATGACTTTCTTGTTAAGAGTCGCAAAGGGGAGCTCAAATACAAATTATACTTTGATAAACATCACCCTGAGAATATTAGTTTGCCTGCCCCTTCTTTGTTTAACTTATCTGCAGGTCCTCACATCATTCCGTGGTCGGCCGTTCAAGCCTATCGGAATCCTGCACCAGCCCCGGAACCAGAGCCACAAGATGAGCCTCCACGACTATCTGTTTATTCTTGGGATCCAGAGGAGGTTGCCAGCCAGTGGCAGCCGGAGCCTTCTTTGTCACAGTATGACCCCAGCTTCACCTACGGGTATCCGCCAAGCTATCCCTGGCAATAGACCTGTTGGGAAACGCTGCAGAAAATAAAAATTTTCCTACGATTTCACCAAGATCCATCTATGAGTTCATCTAAGCAACGAGTGAAAGGAGAGATGCATCTACATACCACTTTGTAGATCGCGAGCGGAAGCGTTCAAAAGAACGGGGTTGAGGTGGTCGTTCTCGTTGTTATCCTATCACCGGAGATCCTAGCGCCGAACGGACGGCACCTCCGCGTTCAACACACGTACGGTCAGCCTGACGTCTCCTCCGTCTTGATACAGCAAGGGGAAGGAGAGGTTGATTATGATCCAGCAGCACGACGGAGTGGTGGTGGATGCAGCAGAACTCCGACAGGGCTTCGCCAAGCTGCTGCGGGAGGAGGACGAGGTGTAGCAGGGGAGGGAGGCGCCAAGACACAAGGGTGTGGCTGCCCTCCCCCTGCCCTCCTTTATATAGGCCCCCAGGGGGGGCGCCGGCCCTGGGAGATTTAATCTCCCAAGGGGGCAGCGGCCAGGGGGTGGAGTGCCCCCCAAGGCAAGTGGTGCGCCCCCCACCTAGGGTTTCCAACCCTAGGCGCAGGGGGGCCCAAGGGGGGGCGCACCAGCCCACTAGGGGCTGGTTCCCCTCCCACTTCAGCCCACAGGGCCCTCCGGGATAGGTGGCCCCACCCGGTGGACCCACGGGACCCTTCCGGTGGTCCCGGTACAATACCGGGTGACCCCGAAACTTTCCCGATGGCCGAAACAGCACTTCCTATATAGTTTTCTTTACCTCTGGACCATTCCGGAACTCCTCGTGACGTCCGGGATCTCATCCGGGACTCCGAACAACATTGGTTTGCTGCATACTCATATTCATACAACCCTAGCGTCACCGAACCTTAAGTGTGTAGACCCTACGGGTTCGGGAGACATGTAGAAATGACCGAGACGGCTCTCCGGTCAATAACCAACAGCAGGATCTGGATACCCATGTTGGCTCCCACATACTCCTCAATGATCTCATCGGATGAACCACGATGTCGAGGATTCAAGCAACCCCGTATACAATTCCCTTTGTCATTCGGTACGTTACATGCCCGAGACTCGATCGTCGGTATCCCAATACCTCGTTCAGTCTCGTTACCGGCAAGTCACTTTACTCGTACCGTAATGCATGATCCCGTGACCAAACACTTGGTCACTTTGAGCTCATTATGATGATGCATTACCGAGTGGGCCCAGAGATACCTCTCCGTCATACGGAGTGACAAATCCCAGTCTCGATCCGTGTCAACCCAACAGACACTTTCGGAGATACCTGTAGTGCACCTTTATAGTCACCCAGTTACGTTGTGACGTTTGGTACACCCAAAGCACTCCTACGGTATCCGGGAGTTACACGATCTCATGGTCTAAGGAAGAGATACTTGACATTGGAAAAGCTCTAGCAAAACGAACTACACGATCTTGTGCTATGCTTAGGATTGGGTCTTGTCCATCACATCATTCTCCTAATGATGTGATCCCGTTATCAACGACATCCAATGTCCATAGTCAGGAAACCATGACTATCTGTTGATCAACGAGCTAGTCAACTAGAGGCTTACTAGGGACATATTATGGTCTATGTATTCACACGTGTATTACGATTTCCGGATAATACAATTATAGCATGAATAAAGACAATTATCATGAACAAGGAAATATAATAATAATCCTTTTATTATTGCCTCTAGGGCATATTTCCAACAGTCTCCCACTTGCACTAGAGTCAATAATCTAGTTACATTGTGATGAATCGAACACCCATAGAGTTCTGGTGTTGATCATGTTTTGCTCGCGAGAGAGGTTTAGTCAACGGATCTGCGACATTCAGATCCGTATGTACTTTGCAAATATCTATGTCTCCATCTTGAACATTTTCACGGATGGAGTTGAAACGACGCTTGATGTGCCTGGTCTTCTTGTGAAACCTGGGCTCCTTGGCAAGGGCAATAGCTCCAGTGTTGTCACAGAAGAGTTTGATCGGCCCCGACGCATTGGGTATGACTCCTAGGTCGGTGATGAACTCCTTCACCCAAATCGCTTCATGCGCTGCCTCCGAGGCTGCCATGTACTCCGCTTCACATGTAGATCCCGCCACGATGCTCTGCTTGCAGCTGCACCAGCTTATCGCTCCACCATTCAACATATACACGTATCCGGTTTGCTACTTAGAGTCATCCAGATCTGTGTCGAAGCTAGCATCGACGTAACCCTTTACGGTGAGCTCTTCGTCACCTCCATAAACGAGAAACATGTCCTTTGTCCTTTTCAGGTACTTTAGGATATTCTTGACCGCTGTCCAGTGTTCCTTGCTGGGATTACTTTGGTACCTTCCTACAAAACTTATGGCAAGGTTTACATCAGGTCTGGTACACAGCATGGCATACATAATAGATCCTATGGCTGAAGCATAGGGGATGACACTCATCTCTTCTTTATCTTTTGCCGTGGTCGGGCATTGAGCTGAGCTCAATCTCACACCTTGCAATACAGGCAAGAACCCTTTCTTAGACTGATCCATTTTGAACTTCTTCAAAATCTTATCAAGGTATGTGCTTTGTGAAAGACCTATGAGGCGTCTCGATCTATCCCTATAGATCTTGATGCCTAATATGTAAGCAGCTTCTCCAAGGTCCTTCATTGAAAAACACTTATTCAAGTAGGCCTTAATGCTGTCCAAAAGTTCTATATCATTTCCCATCAAAAGTATGTCATCTACATATAATATGAGAAATGCTACAGAGCTCCCACTCACTTTCTTGTAAACGCAGGCTTCTCCATAAGTCTGCATAAACCCAAACGCTTTGATCATCTCATCAAAGCGAATGTTCCAACTCCGAGATGCTTGCACCAGCCCATAAATGGATCGCTGGAGCTTGCATACTTTGTTAGCATTCTTAGGATCGACAAAACCCTCCGGCTGCATCATATACAGTTCTTCCTTAAGATGCCCGTTAAGGAATGCCGTTTTGACGTCCATCTGCCATATCTCATAATCATAGTATGCGGCAATTGCTAACATGATTCGGACGGACTTCAGCTTCGCTACGGGAGAGAAAGTCTCATCGTAGTCAACCCCTTGAACTTGTCGATAACCCTTAGCGACAAGTCGAGCTTTATAGATGGTAATATTACCATCCGCGTCCGTCTTCTTCTTAAAGATCCATTTGTTTTCTATCGCTCGCCGATCATCGGGCAAGTCTGTCAAAGTCCATACTTTGTTTTCATACATGGATTCTATCTCGGATTGCATGGCTTCAAGCCATTTGTTGGAATCTGGGCCCGCCATCGCTTCTTCATAGTTCGAAGGTTCACCGTTGTCTAACAACATGATTTCCAGGACAGGGTTGCCATACCACTCTGGTGTGGAACGTGTCCTTGTGGACCTACGAGGTTCAGTAGCAACTTGATCCGAAGTACCTTGATCATAATCATTAATTTCCTCTCCAGTTGGTGTAGGCACCACAGGAACATTTTCCTGAGCTGCACTACTTTCCGGTTCAAGAGGTAGTACTTCATCGAGTTCTACTTTCCTCCCACTTACTTCTTTCGAGAGAAACTCTTTTTCCAGAAAGGATCCGTTCTTGGCAACAAAGGTCTTGCCCTCGGATCTTAAGTAGAAGGTATACCCAATGGTTTCCTTAGGGTATCCTATGAAGACGCATTTTTCCGACTTGGGTTCGAGCTTTTCAGGTTGTAATTTCTTGACATAAGCATCGCATCCCCAAACTTTTAGAAACGACAGCTTAGGTTTCTTCCCAAACCATAATTCATACGGTGTCGTCTCAACGGATTTAGACGGTGCCCTATTTAAAGTGAATGTAGCTGTCTCTAGAGCGTATCCCCAAAATGATAGTGGTAAATCGGTAAGAGACATCATAGACCGCACCATATCCAATAGAGTGCGATTACGACGTTCGGACACACCATTATGCTGAGGTGTTCCAGGCGGCGTGAGTTGTGAAACGATTCCACATTTCCTTAAGTGTGTACCAAATTCGTGACTTAAGTATTCTCCTCCACGATCTGATCGTAGGAACTTTATCTTTCGGTCACGTTGATTCTCTACCTCATTCTGAAATTCCTTGAACTTTTCAAAGGTCTTAGACTTGTGTTTCATCAAGTAGACATACCCATATCTACTCAAGTCATCAATGAGAGTGAGAACATAACGATATCCTCCGCGAGCCTCAACGCTCATTGGACCACACACATCGGTATGTATGATTTCCAATAAGTTGGTTGCTCGCTCCATTGTTCCAGAGAACGGAGTCTTGGTCATTTTGCCCATGAGGCATGGTTCGCATGTGTCAAATGATTCATAATCGAGAGACTCTAAAAGTCCATCAGCATGGAGCTTCTTCATGCACTTGACACCAATGTGACCAAGGCGGCAGTGCCACAAGTATGTGGGACTATCGTTATCAACTTTACATCTTTTGGTATTCACGCTATGAATATGTGTAACATTACGTTCGAGATTCATTAAGAATAAACCATTGACCATTGAGGCATGACCATAAAACATATCTCTCATATAAATAGAACAACCATTATTCTCGGATTTAAATGAGTAGCCATCTCGTATTAAACGAGATCCAGATACAATGTTCATGCTCAAACTTGGCACTAAATAACAATTATTGAGGTTCATAACTAATCCCGTGGGTAAATGTAGAGGTAGCGTGCCGACGGCGATCACATCGACCTTGGAACCATTCCCGACGCGCATCGTCACCTCGTCCTTCGCCAGTCTCCGCTTATTCCGCAGCTCCTGCTGTGAGTTACAAATATGAGCAACGACACCGGTATCAAATACCCAGGAGTTACTACGAGTACTGGTAAGGTACACATCAATTACATGTATATCAAATATACCTTTAGTGTTGCCGGCCTTCTTGTCCGCTAAGTATTTGGGGCAGTTCCGCTTCCAGTGACCCTTCCCCTTGCAATAAAAGCACTCAGTCTCAGGCTTGGGTCCATTCTTTGACTTCTTCCCGGCAACTGGTTTACCGGGCGCGGCAACATCTTTGCCGTCCTTCTTGAAGTTCTTCTTACCCTTGCCCTTCTTGAACTTAGTGGTCTTATTGACCATCAACACTTGATGTTCTTTCTTGATTTCAACCTCTGCTGACTTCAGCATTGAAAATACTTCAGGAATGGTCTTCACCATCCCCTGCATATTGTAGTTCAACACAAAGCTCTTGTAGCTCGGTGGGAGCGACTGAAGGATTCTGTCAATGACCGCCTCGTCCGGGAGGTTGATCTCCAGCTGGGACAGGCGGTTGTGCAACCCAGACATTTTGAGTATGTGCTCACTGACAGAACTGTTTTCCTCCATCTTACAACTATAGAACTTGTCGGAGACTTCATATCTCTCGACCCGGGCATGAGCTTGAAAAACCATTTTCAGCTCCTCGAACATCTCATATGCTCCGTGTTTCTCAAAACGCTTTTGGAGCCCCGGTTCTAAGCTGTAAAGCATGCCGCACTGAACGAGGGAGTAATCATCAGCACGTGACCGCCAAACGTTCATAACGTCTTGGTTCTCTGGGATGGGTGCTTCACCTAGCGATTCATCTAGGACATATGCTTTCTTGGCTGCTATGAGGATGATCCTCAGGTTCCGGACCCAGTCCGAATAGTTGCTGCCATCATCTTTCAGCTTGGTTTTCTCTAGGAACGCGTTGAAGTTCATGTTGACATGAGCGTTGGCCATTTGATCTACAAGACATATTTTGCAAAAGTTTTAGACTAAGTTCATGATAATTAAGTTCATCTAATCAAATTATTGAATGAACTCCCACTCAGATTTGACATCCCTCTAGTCATCTAAGTGTTACACGATCCGAGTCGACTAGGCCATGTCCGATCATCACTTGAGACGGACTAGTCATCATCGGTGAACATCTCCATGTTGATCGTATCTTCCATACGACTCATGTTCGACCTTTCGGTCTCTTGTGTTTCGAGGCCATGTCTGTACATGATAGGCTCGTCAAGTTAACCCTAAGTGTTCTGCATGTGTAAATCTGTCTTACACCCGTTGTATGTGAACGTAAGGATCTATCACACCCGATCATCACGTGGTGCTTCGAAACGACGAACTTTAGCAACGGTGCACAGTTAGGGGGAACACTTTCTTGAAATTATTATAAGGGATCATCTTATTTACTACCGTCATTCTAAGTAAACAAGATGCATAAACATAATAAACATCACATGCAATTATATAAAGTAGTGACATGATATGGCCAATATCATATAGCTCCTTTGATCTCCATCTTCGGGGCTCCATGATCATCTTCGTCACCGGCATGACACCATGATCTCCATCATCATGATCTCCATCATCGTGTCTTCATGAAGTTGTCACGCCAACGACTACTTCTACTTCTATGGCTAACGCGTTTAGCAATAAAGTAAAGTAATTTACATGGCGTTCTTCAATGACACGCATGTCATACAAAAAATAAATACAACTCCTGTGGCTCCTGCCGGTTGTCATACTCATCGACATGCAAGTCGTGATTCCTATTACAGGAACATGATCTCATACATCACAATATATCATTCATCACAACTTCTGGCCATATCACATCACATGACAATTGCTGCAAAAACAAGTTAGACGTCCTCTAATTGTTGTTGCATCTTTTACGTGGCTGCAATTGGGTTCTAGCAAGAACGTTTTCTTACCTACGAATAACCACAACGTGATTTTGTCAACTTCCATTTACCCTTCATAAGGACCCTTTTCGTCGAATCTGCTCCAACTAAAGTGGGAGAGACAGACACCCGCTAGCCACCTTATGCAACTAGTGCATGTCAGTCGGTGGAACCTGTCTCACGTAAGCGTACGTGTAAGGTCGGTCCGGGCCGCTTCATCCCACAATACCGCTGAAGAAAGAAAAGACTAGTAGCGGCAAGCAAGTTGACAAGATCTACACCCACAACAAAATTGTGTTCTACTCGTGCAATAGAGAACTACGCATAGACCTAGCTCATGATGCCACTGTTGGGCAACGTTGCAGAAAATAAAAAATTTCCTATAGTTTCACCAAGATCCATCTATGAGTTCATCTAAGCAACGAGTGAAAGGAGAGATGCATCTACATACCACTTTGTAGATCGCGAGCGGAAGCGTTCAAAAGAACGGGGTTGAGGTAGTCGTTCTCGTCGTGATCCTATCACCGGAGATCCTAGCGCCGAACGGACGACACCTCCGCGTTCAACACACGTACGGTCAGCGTGACGTCTCCTCCGTCTTGATTGAGCAAGGGGAAGGAGAGGTTGATGATGATCCAGTAGCATGACGGCATGGTGGTGGATGCAGCAGAACTCCGGCAGGGCTTCGCCAAGCTGCTGCGGGAGGAGGACGAGGTGTAGCAGGGGGAGGGAGGCGCCAAGACACAAGGGTGCGACTGCCCTCCCCCCTGCCCTCCTTTATATAGGCCCCCAGGGGGGGCGCCGGCTCTGGGAGATTCAATCTCCCAAGGGGGCGGCGGCCAGGGGGGGTGGAGTGCCCCCCAAGGCAAGTGGTGCGCCCCCACCTAGGGTTTCCAACCCTAGGCGCAGGGGGGGCCCAAGGGGGGGTGCACCAGCCCACTAGGGCTGGTTCCCCTCCCACTTCAGCCCACGGGGCCCTCCGAGATAGGTGGCCCCACCCGGTGGACCCACGGGACCCTTCCGGTGGTCCCGATACAATACCGGGTGACCCCGAAACTTTCCCGATGGCCGAAACAGCACTTCCTATATAGTTTTCTTTACCTCCGGACCATTCCGGAACTCCTCGTGACGTCCGGGATCTCATCCGGGACTCCGAACAACATTGGTTTGCTGCATACTCATATTCATACAACCCTAGCGTCACCGAACCTTAAGTGTGTAGACCCTACGGGTTCGGGAGACATGTAGACATGACCGAGACGGCTCTTCGGTCAATAACCAACAGCGGGATCTGGATACCCATGTTGGCTCCCACATACTCCTCGATGATCTCATCGGATGAACCACGATGTCGAGGATTCAAGCAACCCCGTATACAATTCCCTTTGTCATACGGTACGTTACTTGCCCGAGACTCGATCGTCGGTATCCCAATACCTCGTTCAGTCTCGTTACCGGCAAGTCACTTTACTCGTACCGTAATGCATGATCCCGTGACCAGACACTTGGTCACTTTGAGCTCATTATGATGATGCATTACCGAGTGGGCCCAGAGATACCTCTCCGTCATACGGAGTGACAAATCCCAGTCTCGATCCGTGTCAACCCAACAGACACTTTCGGAGATACCTGTAGTGCACCTTTATAGTCACCTAGTTACGTTGTGACGTTTGGTACACCCAAAGCACTCCTACGGTATCCGGGAGTTACACGATCTCATGGTCTAAGGAAGAGATACTTGACATTGGAAAATCTCTAGCAAAACGAACTATACGATCTTGTGCTATGCTTAGGATTGGGTCTTGTCCATCACATCATTCTCCTAATGATGTGATCCCGTTATCAACGACATCCAATGTCCATAGTCAGGAAACCATGACTATCTGTTGATCAACGAGCTAGTTAACTAGAGGCTTACTAGGGACATATTATGGTCTATGTATTCACACGTGTATTACGATTTCCGGATAATACAATTATAGCATGAATAAAGACAATTATCATGAACAAGGAAATATAATAATAATCCTTTTATTATTGCCTCTAGGGCATATTTCCAACAAGACCAACTTAGGCCAAAAGCCTAAGCTTGGGAGAGTACGTATTTCCCACCGACATTACATTCATGTTCACACACACTCATTGCTAAATGTCGGTGCTCACACTCTTTCACTGTAATATCCATGCTAGTTTATTTTCTTTTTCCTGCTTTCTTCTTGTGTGTTTAATAACCTTAAGAAAAAACCAAAAAAATTGTTTGTAGTTTATTTCTTTGTTGTGGTGATTAAAATGAAAACCCAAAAATATTTCCCGTTCTTCTTTTGCTTGTTGGGAGCTTTCCGTGTAAATAGTTTTTATTTCTTTTCCTTTCTTTTGGGGGTTGAGAAGACCATATTGAAAATGCTTAGTGGCTCTCATATGCATGATTGTTTATTTAACTTAGAGCCCATATTACTTGTCTTCTCTCTTGAGTTGAATGCTTGCAGATTCCAGCTTAGTCCAATGCACGTGCACTCTTATTATTATACACACCGTTCAGTCGTGCAAGTGAAAGGCAATGATGATGATATATGATGGACTTATTGGGATGAGAAAAGCTGGTATGAACTCGACCTCTCTTGTTTTTGTAAATATGATGATTCATCGTTCCTGAGTCAGCTATTATGATGTAAACATATTTGCAATGACATTTAGAGATTATAGTTGCTTGTGCCATGCTTGATTAGCTATGAGTTATAATGGTTTACCTTGTGTGCCAACATGCTATTAGAATGATTATGATGTGGTATGATGGGATGGTATCCTCCTTTAAATGAATTGAGTGACTCGACTTGGCACATGTTCACGCATGTAGTTGAATCAAATCAACATAGCCTTCATGATATTTTTGTTCATGGTGGATTATATCCTACTCATGCTTGTATTCGGTGTAAATTAATTTTAATGCATGTTTACAGCTGCTGTCGCTCTCTCAGTTGGTCGCTTCCCAGTCTTTTGCTAGCCTTCACCTGTACTAAGCGGGAATACTGCTTGTGCATCCAAACTCCTTAAACCCCAAAGTTGTTCCATATGAGTCCACTATACCTACCTATATGTGGTATTTACCTGCCATTCCAAGTAAATTTGTATGTGCCAAACTCTAAACCTTCAAATAAACATTCTATTTTGCATGCTCGAATAGCTCATATGTCAACTGGAGCTGCCCTTATCTTCCATGTTAGGCGGGTTATTCTCAAGAGGAGTGGACTCCGCTCCTCATTCAAGAGAAAATGGCTGGTAACCGGGATGTCCAGTCCCATGCTTTATGCAAACTAAATCAAAATAATTGCAAACAAAACTCCCCCTAGGACTCGTTGAATGTTGGAGGCACTCGTTGTTTCGAGTAAGCCATGGATTGATGCTTGTGGAGGAGGGGGAGTATAAACTTTACCATTCTATTTGGGAACCGCCTATAATCTATTTAGCATGGAAGATATCGTCGTCTTTTAGTTGTTGTGTTGACAATCAGAGTATGCCGCTCAAAATATAATTTATCTCTATTTCAAAACCGAGCTCTGGCACCTCTACAAATCCCTGCTTCCCCCTGCGAAGGGCCTATCTATTTACTTTTATGTTGAGTCATCACTCTTCTTATTAAAAGCACCCACTGGAGAGCACGCTATCGTTTGCATTCATTATAATTGGTTTATATTGGGTTTGACTTGACTGGATCTCTTTTACCTTGAATTACAATGTTTAGTCAGTCCTTGATCTTTAAAGGTGCTCTGCATTTATGTTTTGCGGTCTCAGAAAGGGCTAGCGAGATACCATTTTGTTATATAATGTTATGATTGTTTTGAGAAAGTGTTGTCATCCGAGTTTTATTATTATGGCTCGCTAGCTGATTATGCTATTGATATGAGTAATTGTGAAACCTACGTGTTATTGTTAGTATGGTTAGTTCATAATATTTGCTGAAACTTGAATGCTGGCTTTTAATGTTTACAACAACAAGAGCAAACACAGTTTGTAAAAGTTTTTCTTTTTCTCTTTCAGTTTGTCAACTGAATTGCTTGAGGACAAGCAAGGGTTTAAGCTTGGGGGAGTTGATACGTCTCCGTCGTATCTACTTTTCCAAACACTTTTGCCCTTGTTTTGGACTCTAACTTGTATGATTTGAATGGAACTAACCCAGACTGACGCTGTTTTCAGCAGAATTGCCATGGTGTTGTTTTATGTGCAGAAAATAAGAGTTCTCGGAATGACCTGAAACTCCACGGAACACCTTAGAAAAAACAATAAAAAATCCTCGCAAAAGATGAAGACCAGGGGGCACACACCCTGTCCACGAGGGTGGGGGGCGCGCCCCCTACCTCGTGGGCCCCCTGGTGGCCCTCCGACGCCAACTCCAACTCCATATATTGGCTTTCGGGGAGAGAAAATCAGGGAGAAGAAATCATCGCGTTTTACGATACGGAGCCGCCGCCAAGCCCTAATCTCTCTCGGAGGGCTGATGTTGCTATGACTTTGCTATGCTTAATGCTTGTCACTAGGGCCCGAGTGCCATGATTTCAGATCTGAACCTATTATATTTTATGTTTTCATGAATATATGTGTGTTCTTGATCCTATCTTGCAAGTCTATAGTCACCTACTATGTGTTATGATCCGGCAACCCCGAAGTGACAATAATCGGGACCACTCCCGGTGATGACCATAGTTTGAGGAGTTCATGTATTCACTATGTGCTAATGCTTTGTTCCGGTTCTCTATTAAAAGGAGTCCTTAATATCCCTTAGTTTCCAATAGGACCCCACTGCCATGGGAGGGTAGGACAAAAGATGTCATGCAAGTTCTTTTCCATAAGCACGTATGACTATATACGGAATACATGCCTACATTACATTGATGAACTGGAGCTAGTTCTGTGTCACCCTATGTTATGCCTATTACATGACGAACCGCATCCGGCATAATTATCCATCACTAATCCGGTGCCTACGAGTTTTCCATATACTGGTTCTCGCTTATTTACTTTTCCGTTGCTACTGTTACAATCACTACAAAATACTAAAAACATTACTTTTGTTGTCTTTACTTTTGTTACCATTGCCACCACTATCATATTACTTTGCTACTAAACACTTTGCTGCAGATACTAAGTTTCCAGGTGTGGTTGAATTGACAACTCAGCTGCTAATACTTGAGAATATTCTTTGGTTCCCCTTGCGTCGAATCAATAAATTTGGGTTGAATACTATACCCTCGAAAACTGTTGCGATCCCCTATACTTGTGGGTTATCAGAACCCTATGCCTTGTTTTCAAGCATTGCACTGCCGTTTTCCCCTATTTTGTTCCTAGTTACCTTGCTGTTTTTATTTATTAAGATTATAAAAATATATTTCTACTATCCATATTACACTTGTATCACCATCTCTTCGCCAAACTAGTGCACCTATACAATTTACCATTGTATTGGGTGTGTTGGGGACACAAGAGACTCTTTGTTATTTTGTTGCAGGGTTGTTTAAGAGAGACCATTTTCATCCTATGCCTCCCACGGATTGATAAACCTTAGGTCATCCAATTGAGGGAAATTTGCTACTGTCCTAAAAAACTCTGCGCTTGGAAGCCCAACACGAGTCTAGAAGAAGAAGGTTGCATAGTAGACATCAAGCTCTTTTCTGGCGCCGTTGCCGGGGAGGTTAGTGCTTGAAGGTATATCGTTAGATATTGCAATTGAATCTTTTAGTTTCTTGTTTTATCACTAGTTTAGTCTATAAAAGAAAACTACAAAAAATGGAATTGAGGTTGCCTCATATGCTTCATCTTTTTAATGTCTTTTGTGAAAATGATGGAAAGGAAAATTATGCTCAACTACTAGAAGAAGAAGTTAATAAAATGTTTGGCACAAAATCTTTAAATGATGAGCATGATTGCAATGTTTTTAGCATGAATTCTTTGAATATCCATGATGCTAATGATATGGAAAGCTACAAGCTTAGGGATGCTATGTTTGATGAAGATGATATTTTTCCCCCAAGTTTTGATGAGCAAATTTATTAAGATGAAAGCATGCCTCCTATCTATGATGATTATTGTGATGACATGTATGCTATAAAGAATACTGATAACCATGAAACTTGTCATCATGATTTTAATTTTCAATTGGATTATGCCTCGCATGATAGTTATTTTGTTGAGTTTGCTCCCACTATTATGAATGAGAAGAAATTTGCTTATGTGGATAGTAATAAAAATTCTATGCCTGTGGATCATGAAAAGAATGCTTTATGTGATAATTATATTGTTGAATACATTCATGATGCTAATGAAAATTATTATGAGAGAGGAACATATGCTTTTACATATTGCAATAATATCAAGTTTCCTCTCTATGTGTTGAAAATCTTGAAGTTTTGCTTGTTTTGCCTTCCTATGCTAGTTGATTCTTGGTCCAATAAATTGTTTGCTCACAAAATCCCTATGCATAGGAAGTGGGTTAGACTTAAATGTGCTAGTCATATGCTTCATGATGCTCCCATTATGCTTCAATTCTTATCTTTCATGTGAGCATCATTGAAATCTTCATGCCTAGCTAGGGGCTTAAAACAATAGCGTTTGTTGGGAGGCAACCCAATAGTTATATTTGAATTTTTTGTTTTTCTTGATGTTATTAAATAAATATAAATTTTTGCCTATGGTTAGATGTGTTTTTTGTTTTAGTTAGTGTTTGTGCCAAGTAAGACCTTTGGGATGGCTTACGGTGATAGTTGATTTGATCTTGCCGAAAAACAGAAACTTTTGTGCCTAGTAAAATAATTTTCAAAATTCACAGAAGCGTGTTTTTGATCTGAAATTTTTACACATGATTGAAATACAAATTTCCCAGGTTGTCCTAATTTTTCAGAATATTTGGAGTTGCAGAAGTATATGAAGTTTCCTGATTACTACAGACTGTTCTGTTTTAAACAGATTCTGTTTTTCATGTGTTGTTTGCTTATTTTGATGAATCTATGAGTAGTATCGGAGGGTATAAACCATGGAGAGGTTGGAATACAGTATATATAACACCAATATGAATTTACAATGAGTTCACAACAGTACCTAAGTGGTGATTTATTTTTTTATACTAACGGAGCTCATAAGATTTTCTGTTGAGTTTTGTGTTGTGAAGTTTTCAAGTTTTGGGTAAAGTTTCGATGGACTATGGAATAAGGAGTGGAAAGAGCCTAAGCTTGGGGATGACCAAGGCACCCCAAGATAATATTCAAGGACAACCAAGCAACTAAGCTTGGGAATGCCCCGGATGGCATCCCCTCTTTCGTCTTCGTTCATCGGTAAATTTACTTAAGGCTATATTTTTATTCACCACATGATATGAGTTTTGCTTGGAGCGTCATTTTCTTTTATTAGGATTTGCTTTCTGTTATTTAGAGTAATGTTTAGCATCTGTTATTTCAATAAAGTGTCAAGTATAGCCTTTACCATGCTTATTTTTCAAGCCTATATGTTGCTGTTTAAAAACAGAAAGTTTGTTGTTATATTTTGCATATTGGTGAATAGTCAGAACATGATAAAATCTTGAAATTTTTACACAATGAGTAAAACAAATTATCTATAGTGTGGTAGGTTTTCAGAATTTTTGGAGTTAAAGAAGTATTGATTTTCTTGCATTCTTTACAGACTCTATTTAGACATATTGCTGTTATAATTGCATTGTTTGCATATGTTTGCTTGTTTAATAACTCTATTTGAGGATAGGAGTATTAAATATGCAGAGACATTTAGTATGCAATGTCAAATAATAATTTTAGTGATTTGCTGCAGTAGAGAACAATAAGGTTTATGCAATGATTTTTACTAACTTATCTCACAAGTTCTCGTTGAGTTTTATGTGGATGATGTTTTTGAGATTTAGGGAGATCACGATATGAAAGGAATTAAGGAGACACAAAAGATCAAGCTTGGGGATGCTCAAGGCATCCCAAGTTAATATTTCAAGAAGTCTCAAGCATCTAAGCTTGGGGATGCCCCGGTTGGCATCCCACCTTTCTTCTTCAACAATGATCGGTCAGTTTTGGTTGAGCCTAAGTTTTTGCTTCTTCACATGATATGTTCTATCCATAGAATGTCATTTTATTTTGTTTTGCTTGCTGTTTGAATAATATCCCAAGATCTGAAATTCTTAAATGTTAGAGAGTCTTCACATAGTCACATAATTATTCGACTACTCATTGATCTTCACTTATATCTTCTCGAGTAGTTTGTCATTTGCTCTAGTGCTTCACTTTATATTTTTAGAGCACGACGACGTTTTATTTTGAAGAAATTGATGAACTCTCATGCTTCACTTATATTAATTTGAGAGTCCTTAAACAACATGGAAATTTGCTTAGGTTATGAATTTAGTCCTAATATGATGGGCATCCAAGAGAGATATATTAAAAACTTTCATATAAAGTGCATTGAATATATGAGAAGTTTGATTCCTTGCATTTTATTTGAGATATAAAGATGGTGATATTAGAGTCATGCTAGTGAGTAATTATGGATTGGTAAAAATACTTGTATTGAAGTTTTTGATTCCCGTCGCTTGCACGTATGGTGAACCGTTATGTGATGAAGTCGGAGCATGATTTATTTATTGATTGTCTTCCTTATTGTTGAGTATTGTGATTATTAGGAAAGACGAGATAGACTAGGATTTGTTATGGCTTGTCTTGTACTCCAAGTAGATCATTGTACTCCTATATAATGCCCATGAGGCTCAAGCAATACAACGAACTATTTCACCAATCCTCTCTCTCCCTTCTAACATGTTATCAGTTTCCGGGTTCTAAACCACAGCCTCCATGACCACCGCCGAGGACCGCGCCGCCCATACCTAGGGTTTGTCCGCCGGTCGTATTGAACGGCTGCCCTAGAGAGTCTTTTTCCCGATCCTTTGATCCAGGTTCTCTCTCTCTCTCGCCGGTCGTTTTGATCAGTGTTTTTCTTTTTCGTTTTCCAATCTAATCTTGATCGGTTTGCATCGCCCGCCGCCACCATAGATCCCCGTGCGCCTATACTCCAATCCCGGCGCGACCAGCCGGCGTCTCCTCCGACCCGGCGGCCACGCGCACCAAGGCGGCCCTTCAGGGCCAGCCGTCGTCCGCATGTCGGTCCGTCCGTCGCCCTGCATCGGTCGTCACCGCCCTGCTCTGATCAGGAAACCTGCATCGCCCCGACCCGGCGGCCTTGCACCATGCGATGGCCAATCATAGCCATCGCTCGCGTGCTAGCCCGCCCATCAATTCACATCACCCGCCTCCGCCGCGTCAGCAAGGCGGCCCGACGGACTACCTCGCTGGCCTCGTCCTCGGCCGTGTCGGGACGGGTGCGTCAGGCTCGTCGGTTGCCTCAACTCGGGTGCCGTTGCTCCGTTGGTCGCTCGGGCCTCGCTGCCCGGGCGCCGGCACTGCTTTGGCAGCCTGGGTGCCGGTGCTGACAAGCTCGTCCGCACGACGTCCCATGCCGTCCGTCGTCG
Organism: Triticum aestivum; assembly: GCF_018294505.1. Lineage (NCBI taxonomy): Eukaryota > Viridiplantae > Streptophyta > Magnoliopsida > Poales > Poaceae > Triticum > Triticum aestivum. The sequence continues at coordinate 444,684,518 of NC_057798.1, forward strand.
CCGGCCTCATCTCGAACTCCGCCGCCACCCCGCCTCCACTGAGCGGCATCCCCGACCTCGTGCGTGATTGGCTTGATCACCTGCTTGTCGCCGCGATCCGCCTCATCTATGCCGCGCAACTGACCTGGCCCGTTGGTTACGCGCGCCTCCGCAGGTCTTGTGAAGATCGTCCCCAAGTTCAGCGCGCCCCTCCACCGATCGAGCAACGGGCTGCGGCTGCGTCGCCCCATCAGGCTGCATCGCTGCCCTGTGGTTCTCCTCGCGGCTGCATCGACTCGTGCGTCACTGCTGCGTCCCCCTACGGGCCGTAGTGCCGCGATACGCGGTCCCAACCGCCACCCCGAGGCTGTCCTCGTGGTTGCACCGACCCGCGCTCCATCGCTGCACTGCCCCTTTGGGCCGTAGCGCCGCGGCCCGTGGTCCCTACCTCCGCCCCGAGGTCTTCCTGTCATTGCCCCGACCTGCCCGCCACCGCTGCGTTGCCCCTTTGGGCCGTAGCGCCGCAGCCCGCGGTCCACTCTGCCATCACCGCGCGTCAACCTCCCGTGGTATGCACCGCGCCATCTCCCTTGGCGCGGGAACGCCATCGTCAGCGCCGGTCTTCGTCATGTTGTCAGGGTTCTTCGCCTACTTCAAGCACCGCCACCGTGCTCCTAACCTAGCCGCCGCCGCCGTCAGGCCGCCGCCGCCGCTCTTCTTTGTTCGCTAGCCCCGTAGCCGTCGCAGCCACCCGTCCACCTCCTTCGTCCTCGTCCAGCACTAGCCCATCGTCAGTATCACCGTCATCTACCCCGACCACTTCGTCTACTCCGACCAATGTTGGTGACATTGGCCTTGTGCCGATGGACGCTGCACTCATCGTCGAATTCTTCTCTGCTGGCCCCTCCGACTTCTCTGACATGGCGTACAACTCGTGCAGGTCCCAGTCTCCGCATGCCCGATGCCAGCAACACTGCTGTGTGCCTTCATCCACGACGTGTCCCCGGGCCTGGTAAGCCTAGTCGGCGCTTCGTCAACTTCGTCTTCGTCCGTCTATGCATGCACGGTGCTGGCAACATCGGAGCGTGCCTTCGTCCATGATGTGTCCTCGGGCTTGGCAAGCCTGCCGCGAAGCATCATCAACAACATCTTCTTCCCGGCGCACCACTATTTCGACATCATTGCGCCCATGCTAACTTGGTGCCCCCTTGCGCCCGCGGCTCCACAGCGGCTTCCTCGACACCGGCCAGCCTGACTCGACATTGACCACGGCATTCTTCGCATGGCTACCTCGACCACGGCTACACCACTCATGCTCTCGGCTACATCGACAAACGACACAAAGGGCTATCGCCTGCTTGAGCAACCTCGTCAGTTTCCACTCCAGCCACGACTCTGGGATGCATCGACCGTTACGACTGTGGGGGTGTGTGTCTGTCGGCTTGCCTTCGGATTTTTCTCCAGTCTCACCGTCTACGTCGAGATAGACTAGGATTTGTTCTCAAGTTTCCCCGTTGTGACTGCGGGGGGATGTTGAGTATCGTGATTATTAGGAAAGACGAGATAGACTAGGATTTGTTCTGGCTTGTCTTGTACTCCAAGTAGATCATTGTACTCCTATATATATGCCCACGAGGCTGAAGCAATACAACGAACTATTTTACCAAACCTCTCTCTCCCTTCTAACACTTATGAGTGTCGGTCGGGGACGAGCGATGGTCTTTTCCTACCAATCTACCCCCCTAGGAGCATGCACATAGTACTTTGTTTTGATAGCTAATAGACTTTTGCAATTAGTATGTGAGTTCTTTATGACTAATGTTGAGTCCGTGGATTATACGCACTCTCACCCTTCCACCATTGCTAGCCTCTCTAGTACCGCGCAACTTTCGCCGGTGCATTAAACCACCATACATCCTTCCTCAAAACAGCCACTATACCTACCAATTATGGCATTTCCATAGCCATTCTGAGATATATTTCCATGCAACTTCCACTGTTTCATTTATTATGACACACTTCATCATTGTCATATTGCTTTGCATGATTATGTAGTCAACATAGTATTTGTGGCAAAGCCACCGTTCATAATTTTTATACATGTCAGTCTTGAGTCATTGCACATCTTGGTACACCACTGGAGGCATTCATATAGAGTCATATTTTGTTCTAAGTATCGAGTTGTAATTCTTGAGTTGAAAAGTAAATAAAGGTGTGATGATAATCATTATTACATCATTCTCCCATGTGAGGAAAGGATGATGAAGACTATGATTCCCCCACAAGTCAGGATGACACTCCGGACAAAAAATAATAAAAAAAGAGGCCAAAGAGGCCCAAACAAAAAAAATGAGAGAAAAAGGGAGAAGGGGCAATGCTACTATCCTTTTACCACACTTGTGCTTCAAAGTAGCACCATGATCTCCATGATAGAGAGTCTCCTATGTTGTCACTTTCATATACTAGTGGGAATTTTTCATTATAGAACTTGGCTTGTATATTCCAATGATGGGCCTCCTCAAATTGCCGTAGGTCTTTGTGAGCAAGCGAGTTGGATGCACACCCACTTAGTTTCTTTTGAGCTTTCATAAAATTATAGCTCTAGTGCATCTGTTGCAAGGCAATACCTACTCACTCACATTGATATCTATTGATGGGCATCTCCATAGCCCGTTGATACGCCTAGTTGATGTGAGTCTATCTCCTTCTTTTTGTCTTCTCCACAACCACCATATTCTATTCCACCTATAGTGCTATATACATGGCTCACGCTCATGTACTGTGTGAAAGTTGAAAAAGTTTGAGAACATCAAAAGTATGAAACAATTTCTTGGCTCGTCGTCGGGGTTGTGCATGATTTTGTACTTTGTGTGATGAAGATGGAGCATAGCCAGACTATATAATTTTGTAGGGGTAACTTTCTTTGGCCATATTATTTTGAGAAGAGATGATTGTTTTTATGTCAATATTAAATTTTTATTTTGAATCTTATGGATCTGAACATTCATGTCACAGTAAAGAAACTTACATGGATAAATATGTTAGGTAGCATTCGACATCAAAAATCCTGTTTTTATCATTTACCTACTCGAGGACGAGCATGAATTAAGCTTGGGGATGCTTGATACTTCTCCAACGTATCTATAACTTTTTATTGTTCCATGATATTATATTATCCATCTTGGATGTTTTATATGCATTTATATGCTATTTTCTATTATTTTTGGGACTAACCTATTAACCTAGAGCCCAGTGCCAGTTTCTGTTTTTTCCTTGTTTTTGAGTTCGATAGAAAAGGAATATCAAACTGAGTCCAAATGAGCTGAATTTACGGTGATTGTTATGGACTAGAAGAAGCCCCCGAAGCAAAAGAGTTGGGACAGAAGAGTCCCGAGGCAATGACAATGGTGGAGGGCGTGCCCACTGAGGGAGTCCTGGACTAAAGGGTATACTTTGGCCAGACTGTTGGACTATGAAGACACAAGATAGAAGACTTCGTCCCGTGTCCGGATGGGACTCTCCTTTGCGTGGAAGGCAAGCTTGGCGATGCAGATATGTAGAATCCTTTCTTTGAAACCAACTTTGTGTAACCCTAGCCCCCTCCGGTGTCTATATAAACCGGAGGGTTTAGTCCGTAGGACAACAATCATATCCTCATAGGCTAGACTTCTAGGGTTTAGTCATTATGATCTCGAGGTAGATCAACTCTTGTAATACTCATATTCATCAAGATCAACCAAGCATGAAGTAGGGTTTACCTCCACAGAGAGGGTCCAAACCTGGGTAAACATTGTGTCCCCCGTCTCCTGTTACCATTAGCCTTAGACACACAGTTCGGGACCCCCTACCCAACATCCGCCGGTTTTGACACCGACATTGGTGCTTTCATTGAGAGTTCTACTGTGTCATCAAAGATAGGCTTGATGGCTCCATCAATCATCTACAACAATGCAGTCCAGGGGGAGATCTTCCTCCCCGGACAAATCTTCGTATTCGGCGGCTTCACACTGCGGGCTGACTCACTTGGCTACCTAGAGCAGATCGATAGCTACGCCCCTAGCCATCAGGTCAGGTTTGGAAGCCTAAATTTTGTGGCCGATATCCGTGGAGATTTGATCTTCGACGGATTTGAGCCCATGACGGCTGTCCTCAGCCACCATGATGAACATGACCTAGATCTGTCATCCGACCGCACACATGAGATAGCGCCTTGACCGCCCTAGCCCTAGAGCCGGAGGGGACTGCTTCGTCCGAAGACGGGAAGATCAACCCCGCCGCGGAGGCCGCAGACTCAGTGGCGCTCGAGCCGCACACGGACCCAACATCAGGTTGGGCTGGTGTTACCGGAACCCCGGACTCGTCTCCGGACATGGGTTCCGGACCACATGCATCCGCGTCCATCGAACCTGATTGGGTGCCGGTCTTGGAGCTCAGCTCCACGGACATCTTCCGGCACTCGCCTTTTGGCGACGTGTTAAATTCATTAAAATCCCACTCCCTGTCAGGGGATTCTCGGCCGAACTATGTCCGGTTCGAATGGGAAGCGGACGACGTAGAACTTCATTTCCAACCCACCACCCACCTTGTAGCCACTATCGATGACTTAACTGACATGCTTGATTATGACTCCGAAGACATCGACGGTATGGACGACGATGCCGGAGAGGAGCAAGAACCACTGCCTACAGGGCGTTGGACAGCCACCTCCTTGTACGATATATACATGGTGGATACACCCAAAGAAAATAACGGCAACAATGAAAATCTAGTCGAGGATAAACCTCCTGGGATACAACCGAAGCGCTGATAACCCACAAGTGTAGGGGATCGCAACAGTTTCGAGGGTAAAGTATTCAACCCAAATTTATTGATTCGACACAAGGGGAGCCAAAGAATATTCTTGAGTATTAGCAGTTGAGTTGTCAATTCAACCACACCTGGATAACTTAGTATCTGCAGCAAAGTGTTTAGTAGCAGTATGATAATAATAGTAACGGTAGCAAAAGTAAAGATAAATGTTTTTGGATTTTTGTAGTAGTTGTAACAGTAGCAACGGAAAAGTAAATAAGCGAAGAACAATATGTGAAAAGCTCGTAGGCAATGGATTAGTGATGGATAATTATGCTGGATGCGATTCCTCGTGTAATAGCTATAACATAGGGTGATATAGAACTAGCTCCAGTTCATCAATGTAATGTAGGCATGTATTCCGTAAATAGTCATACGTGCTTATGGAAAAGAACTTGCATGACATATTTTGTCCTACCCTCCCGTGGCAGCGGGGTCCTAGCGAAAACTAAGGGATATTAAGGCCTCCTTTTAATAGAGAACCGGAACAAAGCATTAGCACATAGTGAATACATGAACTCCTCAAACTATGGTCATCACCGAGAAGTATCCCGATTATTGTCACTTCGGGGTTGTCGGATCATAACACATAATAGGTGACTATAGACTTGCAAGATAGGATCAAGAACACACATATCACTACTAGGGAAAACCCTAGTAGTAGCGCGGGTTTTGAGGCTAGCAGTAGCGCGGGTGGCCGCGCTACTAATAAGGCGCTACAGCTAACTCATAGTAGTAGCGCGGCCCTAACCCGCGCTACTACTGTTGACAATGTCAGCATCGGTTTTTGTGAACGCGCTACTATTAACTAGTTGTAGCGATTTTGCCATCCCTCGCTACTGCTATATCTTTCATCATTTTCCCACTACCCCTTTCCCTTTCAGTTCTCCTTTCAGATACTAGATACTAGGTACTGCTAGTAGATATCAAATTCATAAACCATTACTAGGTAGTACTCCCTTCGTTCCAAATTACTCATCGTGGTTTTAGTTCAAACCACGACGAGTAATTTGGAACGAAGGGAGTACTAGATAACAATTTCATGCATAGTCAACATGCATCCTCAAGCAGTACAAGGTCATATCAACGGCCATCATCATATGTAGTTCTAGATGATATCGACGACGATCATCATATGTAGTTCTAGATGATATAGCCACACACACATATGTAGTTCTAGATGATATAGCCACACACATATGTAGTTCTAGATGATATCGAAGACAATCATCATCCTCAAGCCTGGGCGGTTGGTGTTCCTGATAGTAATTAGGATGGCCTGTCCAACACGAAGATTCATGCCATCGAGGAATTTCTTCCACCCAACCGAGTTTAAGTGTGTGCGACCGTCCGTGTCCACGCGGTAAGTAAAGGTTGTGACGGAGCCCCTTGTAGTAAGGCGTAGTCCAGCTGAGCCTTCTTCATCATGCTCGATACCATAACTCACAGATATGCTCTTTGCCAATTTCTGAATAAGAAAAACATATCAATTAATAAATAGCCTCGCAAATAAGTACTTATGGATTATCTACACTATTAATAGTTTCCTTAGATTCTACACTAATAAGCATGTGATCGAACTCTACACTAAAACATATCATCGACTAGATTCCACACAACATACCATATCATTGGACTGTACACTAAGTAATTCACACTATTAATTTGCATTTGTAAGTATAACATACCATATCATGTCGATCAATCATGGTATTTGTCAAGCGGGTCACGAATGGCACCCCGACAAAGTCAGCACGTGGCGGAATTATGTCCCACAGGTTGGACACCTCCTCCTCACTCACCCTTGTTCTTTGAGCTACGATGGCTTCATGAAGTGGGTCCTCATCATCTTCATCGAGTGGGTCCTCATTATCTTCATCATCTTCATCACCTTCATCATCTTCCACCAGGTTGAGATAAATGACAACTAGCTTGGGTCTTTCTGCTCGGAAGTTGAAGCTGATCAACTCACCACCAGTAAGATGCATGCGAGCGATGAAATGGGCCCATCCATCTCCTCCAATCTGCGACATATTGCGTCCTTTCTCGACCTCCATAGTGTACGGCCCCCCAGGAGCCTCAAATGTTACAGTGTCACCTATCAGCTTGTTGAATTTCAACCTCACATTGCATGGGACGATCTGTGTAAAATAAGCAAAATGACACAATGCAGTAATGCCAACACTGAAAATAAAATAGTTATTACATTTCATCTAATTTCTTACCGCCGCATGACGAAAACTCGACTGGAAGTAGATGCCGAACAACTTGCCAGTTGCAAGGCTGCTGGCGCATCTTGACTTGCACAGTCGACATAGTGGTGGTGGTGGTGGCGCCATTCTTCCTAAAGCAATATGAGCAAAGGATTAACGATCAACTAAATCAAAATGTTCTAAGTGAACTAAATCAACTAGCCTACTAAATCAACTAAATCATATCAACTAAATCATATCAACTAAATCAAAATGTTGCATATGAACTAGCCTACTATATCAACTAAATCAAAATGTTCTAAGTCAACTAAATCAACTAGCCTACTAAATCAACTAAATCAAAATGTTCTAAGTCAACTAAATGAACTAGCCTACTAAATCAACTAAATCATATCAACTAAATCAAAATGTTGCATATGAACTAGCCTACTAAATCAACTAAATCAAAATGTTCTAAGTCAACTAAATCAACTAGCCTACTAAATCAACTAAATCATATCAACTAAATCAAAATGTTGCATATGAACTAGCCTACTAAATCAACTAAATCAAAATGTTCTAAGTCAACTAAATCAACTAGCCTACTAAATAAACTAAATTATATCAACTAAATCAAAATGTTGCATATGAGCAGGAGGGAGAAGGAGGGGCGACTCGAGGAGGGAGAAGAGAGTAGGATGGAGGAGGAAGGCAGAGCGAGGAGGGGCCGGCCGGCGCGGCCAGTTGAGGGAGGACGGAGGAGGAAGGCGGAGCGAGGAGGGGCCGGCCGGCGCGGCCAGTTGAGGGAGGACGGAGGAGGAAGGCGGAGCGAGGAGGGGCCGGCCAGCGGCGAGTGGAGAGGGAGGACGGAGGAGGAGGCCGGTACCGAGTCCAGCAAGGAGGAGGAGGTGACGGCACGCGGCGCAGACGGAGGAGGGGCGATGGGGGTGGACCGGCATGCGGGCGCAGACGGAGAGGATTGAGTGGCTGTATGTGTGAGTGGATCGGAATGGAGGAGATGGGGAGATGAATGTCTTAGCAGCAGCGCGCTTTAGGAAAATACGCTACTGCTAAGCTATCTAGCAGCAACGCCTTTCACAATAAAGCGCTACTGCTATGTGTCAGCATGTAAAAATAGACTTTGTTCAATATATCAAAAATACATTGATCTTCAACGATCTTTTTGTGTACAATCTGATTTGTCAATATGAGTCCTCGCCGGTTTAGGAACAGGTGAAGACTCATATTGCAGCCACAAATTCTACACATAGAGTTCAATGAAGATCAAGTGCTTGTCAAAGTTTGAGAAGTAACATATTTAAGGTGGTAGAAACTCTGTTCACGGAGCAAGGTGGGACTAAATTTTTGTAGGAAACTTAGCAGTAGCGCTTATCTGAGAAATGCGCTGCTACTATGCTATGTAGCAGCAGCGCGTGTCGCTATAATGCGTTGCTGCTATAACTAGCCTCGCGGCGGCCTCGTAGGAATTATAGCAGCAGCGCGTCTTTGAGAGGACACGCTACTGCTATATTTTTCTCAGCAGCGAGTTTTGCATGTGCGCGCTACTGCTAGTTAGCAGCAGCGAGTTATTTTGAAGCGCGCTGCTGATAAGATTCTGTGTATAGGCTTTTCCCTAGTAGTGTATATTCATGAAAACATAATAGGTTCAGATCTGAAATCATGGCACTCGGGCCCTAGTGACAAGCATTAAGCATAGCAAAGTCATAGCAACGTCAATCTCAGAACATAGTGGATACTAGGGATCAAACCCTAACAAAACTAACTTGATTACATGGTAAATCTCATCCAACCCATCACCGTCTAGCAAGCCTACGATGGAATTACTCACGCACGGCGGTGAGCATCATGAAATTGGTGATGGAGGATGTTTGATGATGATGACGGCGATGAATCCCCCTCTCCGGAGCCCCAAAGGGACTCCAGAACAGCCCTCCCGAGAGAGATTAGGGCTTGGCGGCGGCTCCGTGTCATAAAACGCGATAAAACTTTCTCTCTGATTTTTTCTCCCCGAACGTGAATATATGGAGTTGGAGTTGAGGTCGGTGGAGGTCCAGGGGGGCCACGAGATAGGAGGCCGCGCCCTGGGGGGGGGGGGCTGTCTCGTGGACAGCCTGTGGGCCCCCTGGCATTAATTCTTTTGCCAAAAATTCTTGTTAATTCCAAAAAGTGCCTCCGTGGATTTCCAGGACATTCTGAGAACTTTTCTTTTCTACACATAAAACAACATCATGGTAGTTCTGCTGAAAACAACGTCAGTCCGGGTTAGTTTCATTCAAATCATGCAAGTTGGAGTCCAAAACAAGGGTAAAAGTGTTTGGAAAAGTAGATACGTTGGAGACGTATCAACTCCCCCAGGCTTAAACCTTTGCTTGTCCTCAAGCAATTCAGTTGATAAACTGAAAGTGATAAAGAAAAACTTTTACAAACTCTGTTTGCTCTTGTTATTGTAACATGAAAAGCCAGCATTCAAGTTTCAGCAAATATTAGGAACTAACCATACTCACAATAACACTTAGCTCTCACAATTACTCATATCAATAACATAATCAGCTAGCGAGCCATAATAATCAAACTCGCATGACAACACTTTCTCAAAATAATCATAACATGATATAACAAAATGGTATCTTGCTAGCCCTTTCTGAGACCGCAAAACATAAATGCAGAGCACCTTTAAAGATCAAGGACTGACTAAACATTGTAATTCATGGTAAAAGAGATCCAGTCAAGTCATACCCAATATAAACCAATAGTAATGAATGCAAATGACAGTGCTCTCCAGCGGGTGCTTTTAATAAGAAGGGTGATGACTCAACATAAAAGTAAATAGATAGGCCCTTCGCAGAGGGAAGCAGGGATTTGTAGAGGTGCCAGAGCTCGATTTTAAAATAGAGATTGAATAACATTTTGAGCGGCATACTTTTGCTGTCAACGCAACAACTATGAGATGGCTGTATCTTCCATACTACATGCATTATAGGCAGTTCCCAAACAGAATGGTAAAGGTTTATACTCCCCCAACCACCAACAAGCATCAATCCATGGCTTGCTCGAAACAATGAGTGCCTCCAACATACAAAAACCCTGGGGGAGTTTTGTTTAATTATTTTGATTTGCTTTGATCTTTTTGGATCATGGGACTGGGCATCCTGGTTACCGGCCCTTTCTCGTGAATGAGGAGCGGAGTCCACTCCTCTTGAGAATAACCCACCTAGCATGGAAGATATAGGCAGCCCTATTTGTAACATGAGCTGCTCGAGCATACAAAACAGAATTTCATTTGAAGGTTTGGAGTTTGGCACATACAAATTTACTTGGAACGGCAGGTAAATACCACATATAGGTAGGTATGGTGGACTCATATGGAATAACTTTGGGGTTTAAGGAGTTTGGATGCACAAGCAGTATTCCCGCTTAGTAGAGGTGAAGGCTAGCAAAAGACTGGGAAGCGACCAACTGAGAGAGCGACAACAGTCGTAAACATGCATTAAAATTAATTCACATCGAATACAAGCATGAGTAGGATATAATCCACCATGAACATAAATATCATGAAGGCTATGTTGATTTGATTCAATTGCATGCGTGAACATGTGCCAAGTCGAGTCACTTAATACATTCAAAGGAGGATACCATCCCATCATACCACATCATAATCATTCTAATAGCATGTTGGCACGCAAGGTAAACCATTATAACTCATAGCTAATCAAGCATGGCACAAGCAACTATAATCTCTAAATGTCATTGCAAATATGTTTACTTCATAATAGCTGACTCAGGAACGATGAATCATCACATTTACAAAAACAAGAGAGGTCGAGTTCATACCAGCTTTTCTCATCCCCATAAGTCCATCATATATCGTCATTATTGCCTTTCACTTGCACGACCGAACGATGTGTATAATAATAAGAGTGCATGTGCATTGGACTAAGCATGGAATCTGCAAGCATTCAACTCAAGAGAGAATACAAGGTAATATGGGCTCTAAGTTAAATAGACAATCATGCATATAGGAGCCACTAAGCATTTTCAATATGGTCTTCTCGACCCCCAAAGGAAAGAAAAGAAAATAAAACTATTTACACGGGAAAGCTCCCAACAAGTAAGAAGAAGAACGAGAAATCTTTTTGGGTTTTCATTTTAATTTCTACTACGAGCATGGAAATTAAACTAACTAATTTTTATGGTTTTTCATAAGGTTTATCGAACACACAAGAAGAAAACTAGAAAAAGAAATTTAAACTAGCATGGAATAATACAATGAAAGAGTATGAGCGCCGACGACTAGTGTGTGAACATGAATGTAAAGTCGGTGAGAAATACGTACTCCCCCAAGCTTAGGCTTTTGGCCTAAGTTGTCTAGTACGAAGGACCACCGCTACTCTCACCGGTGTAATGGGAGGTCTAATCAGGATACCACTGGCTGGTCATCTCCGGATCCCACTGGACATATGATGCACGATAAGGGTCCAGTTCAGGTTCCGGCTCAGGTTCAGGTTTGGGGCATCCGCAAGCTTAGATGCTTCAAACTTCTTGAAATATTATCTTGGGGTGCCTTGGGCATCCCCATGCTTGAACCTTTGTGTCTCCTTAATTCCTCTCTTATCATAGTTTCTCTTTTTATCAAAAAGCTTCATCCACACCAAACTCAACAAGAACTCGTGAGATAGGTTAGTATAAACTAGTGCAAAACCTTATCATTTTATACTGTAACAAATCACTAAAATTATTATTCAACATTGCATACTAAATGCCTCTGCATATTTAATACTCTTATCGTCAAATAGAATCATTAAACAAGCAAACATATGCAAACAATGCAAACATAACAGTAATCTGTCAAAACAGTACAGTCTGTAAAGAATGCAAGATTCATCATACTTCCCTAACTCCAAAAATTATGAAATAAAATTCCGACTGTAGTGAACTTATAAGAGCTCATTATGCAAAAAGTTTCAACATTATATCATGCTCTGAATTTTCTAGGGAATTTTTGCAACAGCGATAAACTTTCTGTTTTCAAACAGCAACATGTATACTAGCAAAATAAGCATGGTAAAGGCTATTCTTGACTTCTTTATTGAAACTAAAGATGCAAAACATTATTGTAAATAACAGCAAGCAAAAAGTGGGTACATAAGGTTGTGCCTTCTAGTTTCATCCATCTCGTGATCATCAAAATGAATCCACTAACACATCAAGTCTTGTTAACAAACTCATTCCGAATAACACGAAACCGGAGAAATTTCGAATAACACTAAGTTACCTCAACGGGGATATGAAAATCCCCAACAATAAGAATATCATACTTTTTCTTGATAGTAGGGAGAGGAAATTCAAAACCTCCAAAAATGATAGTTGGAACTTTTTCAATAGAATTGATGCTGTGAACTTGAGATTGTTTCCTCGGAAAGTGTACCGTATGCTCATTACCATTAACATGAAAAGTGAAATTGCCTTTGTTGCAATCAATAACAGCACCTGCAGTATTAAGAAAAGGTCTACCAAGGATAATAGACATACTATCATCCTCAAGAATATCAAGAATAACAAAGTCTGTTAAGATAGTGACATTTGCAACCACAACAGGCACATCCTCACAAATACCGACATGTATAGCAGTTGATTTATCAGCCATTTGCAAAGATATTTCAGTAGGTGTCAACTTATTCAATTCAAGTCTATGATATAAAGAGAGAGGCATAACACTAACACCGGCTCCAAGATCACATAAAGCAGTTCTAACATAATTTCTTTTAATGGAGCATGGTATAGTTGGAACACCTGGATCTCCGAGTTTCTTTGGTATTCCACCCTTAAAAGTGTAATTAGCAAGCATGGTGGAAATTTCAGCTTCCGGTATCTTTCTTTTATTTGTAATGATATCCTTCATATACTTAGCATAAGGATTTAGTTTAAGCATATCAGTTAAGCGCATACGTAAGAAAATAGGTCTAATCATTTCAGCAAAGCGCTCAAAATCCTCATCATCCTTTGACTTGGATGGTTTAGGAGGAAAGGGCATGGGTTTCTGAACCCATGGTTCTCTTTCTTTACCGTGCTTCCTAGCAACAAAATCTCTCTTATCATAACGTTGATTCTTTGATTGTGGGTTATCAAGATCAACAGCAGGTTCAATCTCTACATCATTGTCTTTGCTAGGTTGAGCATCAACATGAACATTATCATTAACATTATCACTAGGTTCATGTTCATCACCTGATTGAGTTTCAGCATCAGAAATAGAAATATCATTGGGATTCTCAGGTGTGTCTACAGTAGGTTCACTAGAAGCATGCAAAGTCCTATCATTTTTCTTTTTCTTCTTTTTAGAAGAACTAGGTTCCTCTAAATTATTTCTCTGAGAATCTTGCTCGATTCTCTTAGGATGGCCTTCAGGATACATAGGTTCCTGAGTCATTCTACCAGTTCTAGTAGCCACTCTAACATCAAAGTCATTTTTATTATTTAATTCATCAAGCAAATCATTCTGAGCTTTAAGTACTTGCTCAGCTTGGGTAGCAACCATAGAAGCATATTTGCTAACGCGGTGAAGTTCATCTTTAACTCTAGCCAGATTATCGCTTACACGTCCTATCTCGAAAGCATTATTCTTTAACTCTCTACCAACATAAGCATTAAAACTTTCTTGTCTAGCCATAAAGTCATCAAATTCATCTAAGCACGGGCTATGAAATTTAGTAGAGGGTATTTCAACTTTATCATATCTATAGAGAGAATTTACCTTTACTACCCGTGTCAGGTTATCAAGACAATATGGTTCTTCAGGCGGTATATTCAGACCATGTATTTCTTCAATAGGTGGTAAATTCTTAACATCTTCAACTTTAATACCTTTTTCTTTCATTGATTTCTTTGCCTCTTGCATATCTTCAGGACTAAGAAATAAAACACCTCTCTTCTTCGCCGTGGGTTTAGGAATAGGCTCAGGAGTTGGCTCAATTGGTTCAGGAATTACTTCAGGAACTGGCTCGGGAGGAGTCCAATTATTTTCATTAGTCAACATATTATTCAATAGTATTTCAGCTTCGTCGACTGTTCTTTCCCTGAAAACACAACCAGCACAACTATCCAAGTAGTCCTTGGAAGCATCGCTTAGTCCATTATAAAAGATATCAAGTATTTCATTTTTCTTAAGAGGATGATCAGGCAAAGCATTAAGTAACCGGAGAAGCCTCCCTCAAGCTTGTGGGAGACTCTCTTCTTTAATTTGCACAAAATTATATATTTCCCGCAAGGCAGCTTGTTTCTTATGGGCAGGGAAATATTTAGCAGAGAAGTAATAAATCATATCCTAGGGACTACGCACACAACCAGGAGCAAGAGAATTATACCAAGTCTTAGCATCACCCTTTAATGAGAACAGAAATATCTTAAGGATATATAAATAGCGAGACTTCTCATCATTAGTAAACAGGGTGGCTATATCATTCAACTTGGTAAGATGTGCCAAAACAGTTTCAGATTCAAGGCCATAAAAAGGATCAGATTCAACTAAAGCAATAATTTCAGGATCAACAGAGAATTCATAATCCTTATCAGTAACACAGATAGGTGAAGTAGCAAAAGAAGGATCGGGTTTCATTCTAGCATTAAGAGACTGCTGCTTCCATTTAGCTAATAATTTCTTAAGATCATTTCTATCATTGCAAGCAAGGATTTCCATATCAGATGCTTCATTCATAACATAACCCTTAGGAATAACAGGTAAAACATAATCATTGGGGGAACCTTCATCATCACTATCATCAGTAATAGGATCTTCAGTAATTTCATTCCCCCTAACTCTAGCAAGTTGTTCACCAAGAAATTCACCTAATGGCAAAGTAGTATCACGCACAGAAGTAGTTTCATCATGCATAGCAGAAGTGGCATCATCAATAACATGCGACATATCAGAATTCATAGCAGTAGCAGGTTTAGGTGTCGCAAGCCTACTAATAACGGAAGGAGAATCTAGTGCAGAGCTAGATGGCAGTTCCTTACCTCCCCTCGTAGTTGAGGGTAAAATCTTGGTTTTAGCGTCCTTCAAGTTCTTCATAGTGATCAACAGATATAAATCCCAAGTGACTCAGAGAATAGAGCTATGGTTCCCGGCAACGGCGCCAAAAATTAGTCTTGATAACCCACAAGTGTAGGGGATCGCAACAGCTTTCGAGGGTAAAGTATTCAACCCAAATTTATTGATTCGACACAAGGGGAGCTAAAGAATATTCTTGAGTATTAGCGGTTGAGTTGTCAATTCAACCACACCTGGATAACTTAGTATTTGCAGCAAAGTGTTTAGTAGCAAAAGTGGTATGATAATAATAGTAACGGTAGCAAAAGTAAAGATAAATGTTTTTGGGTTTTTGTAGTAGTTGTAATAGTAGCAACGGAAAAGTAAATAAGCGAAGAACAATATGTGAAAAGCTCGTAGGCAATGTATCAGTGATGGATAATTATGCCGGATGTGATTCCTCATGTAATAGCTATAACATAGGGTGATATAGAACTAGCTCCAGTTCATCAATGTAATGTAGGCATGTATTCCGTAAATAGTCATACGTGCTTATGGAAAAGAACTTGCATGACATCTTTTGTCCTACCCTCCCGTGGCAGCAGGGTCCTAGCGGAAACTAAGGGATATTAAGGCCTCCTTTTAAGAGAGAACCGGAAGAAAGCATTAGCACATAGTGAATACATGAACTCCTCAAACTACGGTCATCACCGAGAAGTATCCCGATTATAGTCACTTCGGGGTTGTCGGATCATAACACATAATAGGTGACTATAGACTTGCAAGATAGGATCAAGAACACACATATGTTCATGAAAACATCATAGGTTCAGATCTGAAATCATGGCACTCAGGCCCTAGTGACAATCATTAAGCATAGCAAAGTCATAGCAACATCAATCTCAGAACATAGTGGATACTAGGGATTATACCCTAACAAAACTAACTTGATTACATGGTAAATCTCATCCAACCCATCACCGTCCAGCAAGCTTACGATGGAATTACTCACGCACGGCGGTGAGCATCATGAAATTGGTGATGGAGGATAGTTGATGATGACGACGGTGACGAATCCCCCTCTCCGAAGCCCCGAACAGACTCCAGGTCAGCCCTCCCGAGAGAGATTAGGGCTTGGCGGCGGCTCCATGTCGTAAAACGCGATGAAACTTTCTCTCTGATTTTTTTCTCCCCGAACGTGAATATATGGAGTTGGAGTTGAGGTCGGTGGAGGTCCAGGGGGCCCACGAGATAGGAGGCCGCGCCCTAGGGGGCGCCCCCTGTCTCGTGGATAGCCTGTGGGCCCCCTGGCATTAATTCTTTCGCCAAAAATTCTTATTAATTCCAAAAAGTGCCTCCGTGGATTTCTAGGACATTCCGAGAACTTCTCTTTTCTACACATAAAACAACATCATGGCAGTTCTGCTGAAAACAGCGTCAGTCCGGGTTAGTTTCATTCAAATCATGCAAGTTAGAGTCCAAAACAAGGGCAAAAGTGTTTGGAAAAGTAGATACATTGGAGACGTATCAAGCGCCGACGTCAGCGGCGTCGCTCTAAGCCACGCCGTAGTAAAAACAGAAATACCCTCACAGAAGAGGATAACACTCGGACGGTGCCGAAAACAATGAAGACCCCGTTGAGCCGACCTCCGAACAGGAGGAACGGGAGGGTGAGCGAGTCAGCCCTGACGAACAGGCCATGAACGAAGACTCGGAGGATAGCAACTACCTTCTGCTCTCCGAGGACGAGGTTAGCCTCGGTGACGAAGATTTCATCATGCCTAAAGAGCCCGCCAAACAGGAACGCTTTAAGTGTTAGCTAATTGCCACTGCAAGAAACCTGAAAAAGAAGCAGCAACAACTTCAATCTGATCAAGATCTGCTAAATGAAAGATGGACTGATGTCCTGGCAGCCGAGGAATATGGCCTCGAGCGCCCAACCAAAAGCTACCCGAAGTGGAAACTGTTACCACAGTTCGACGACAAGGCGCTGGAGCCCGTCCTACCAAGGTACAATGGGCTGACCGACCACCACGTGGCCGGGATAAAGCGACACCTCGAGCCGAACACCAACCCGCACTACCTCGCCGAACAAACAGAAATACAACAGCTCGGGGATATACACGTGACCTGCGACATGATTTGGAAAACAAAGCATGTCAGACAAGATCCGTCTATGGATCACGGGGGCATGCACCGACACACGACGACGGCCATCTGGCTGAACGTGACAAACATAACCACGTCCGGGCTGAAAACCACAGATGAGCTCCATCCGAGTTACGTCAGGACTTGGCCCGATATAGACGCGCCGCACACCCCCTTTGCTTCACTGATGAAGTAATGGGACATGATTTCCCAGAAGGGTTTAAACCCGTTAACATTGAATCATATAATGGCACAACAGACCCCGCGGTGTGGATTGAGGACTTTCTTCCCCACATTCATATGGCCTGCGGTGACGATCTCCACGCCATCAAATACCTCCCGCTCAAACTCAAGGGACCAGCTAGATACTGGTTAAACAGTCTGCCCAAAAACTCCATTGGCAGGTGGGAGGAATTGGAGGATGCCTTCCTCGACAACTTCCAAGGCACATATGTCCGACCTCCGGATGCCAACGACCTAAGTCACATAATCCAACAGCCTGAGAGTCAGCCAGGAAATTCTGGACCCGATTCCTAACTAAAAAGAACCAAATCGTCGACTGTCCGGACGCCGAAGCCATAGCGGCCTTTAAGCGTATTCGCGACGAATGGCTAGCCAGACACCTTGGCCAAGAAAAACCAAAGTCCATGTCAGCCCTTACGGCACTCATGACCCGCTTCTCTACGGGCGAAGATAGTTGACTAGCCCGTAGCAACAATAATACAAGTGAACCTGTCACTTCGGAAGCCAGAAATAGCAACGGCAAGCCCCGACGCAATGGTGATAACACCGAAGACACGACGGTCAACGCCGGATTCAGTGGCTCGAAGTCCGGTCAGCGGAAGAAGCCATTCAAGAGAAATAATCCGGGCCCGTCAAGTCTGGACCGCATACTCGATCGACCATGCCAAATCCATGGCACTCCTGATAAACCAGCCAATCATACCAATAGGGAATGTTTGGTCTTCAAACAGGCCTGCAAGTTAAATGCCGAGAAAAAGGAGGAAGGGTTGCAAAGCGATGACGATGACGAGGAACCCCGACCACCGAACACAGGGGGACAGAAGAAATCCCCCCCCCCCCAAGTCAAAATGGTGAACATGATATACGCCACCCATATCCCCAAGAAGGAGTGCAAGCGTGCACTCAGGGACGTCTACGCGATGGAGCCAGTCGCCCCAAAGTTCGACCCATGGTCCTCGTGTCCGATCACCTTCGATCGCAGGGACCACCCGACCAGTATCCGTCATGGCGGTTCAGCCGCACTGGTCCTGGACCCAATTATTGATGGATTCCATCTCACGCGAGTCCTCATGGATGGTGGCAGCAGCCTGAACCTGCTCTATCAGGATACAATGCGCAAAATGGGTATCGATCCCTCAAGGATCAAGCCCACAAAAACCACCTTTAAAGGTGTCATATCAGGTGTAGAGGCCTGCTGTACAGGCTCAATCACACTGGAATTGGTCTTCGGATCCCCGGATAATTTCCAAAGCGAAGAGTTAATCTTCGATATCGTCCCCTTCCACAGTGGCTATCATGCCCTGCTTGAACGAACCGCATTCGCTAGATTCAATGTGGTGCCGCACTACGCCTACCTCAAGCTCAAGATGCCCGGACCACGCGGTGTCATAACGGTCAATGGAAATACGGAACGCCCCCTCCGTACTGAGGAGCACACCACAGTCCTTGCAGCAGAAGTACAGAGTAGCCTTTTTAGGCAGAACCTTAATTCGGCAGTAAAACCCCCGGACACCGTCAAGCGAGTCCGAACTACTCTGCAGCAGGACTGTCCAGCTTGACTAGCAATTCGGCCGCCGTCCTAGTTCCAATCAAGCGATGACATTTGTTCCGCGCATACATAATTACACACTCAAAATACCATGGGCATGGACGGAGGCACAGCTAGACCATGGTCCATAATGCGGCTCAACCGCCCCGGGATCCGCATACCTTCACTTTTTCTTTATTTTAGGTTCTTCTCTTCCCGAGACTCTTTGGATAACCTGATAATCGGACCTATCACGGGACGGATGCACCAAGAAGGCAAGGGGCTTTGACGTACAAGGGAATCCCCAGGTGGTCTCTGCTAATGATCGTTATACCTGTTTTAAATACACGCACGCAGCTCGCTCTTGGTCGTGGCATGTTAAATAGCCTTATTTTCTTATCGCACTACTTGTATACATACACCTTGATGTATTAATCAAATTACAATGGAAAATAATTGGCGGCTCAATATTTGCGATGTCAGCTTATTACTTCATTTTTTCCATGTCTATGTATTTTTTATCAATTGCACCCGTACACTATGGTACATATTACTTCGCCAGGGGCTTTATCACACCCCACAATACGGCAGTAAAGTCTGAACACTTTTACAGTACAGTTCGGCACCCCAAACTTCTAGCATTATATGCATTGGCTCCGAATCATGTCTTTAGTCAATTGTTGGGTTGCCCGGCTCCTGTGCTTACTACCTTACGTTTCGCTATATCGGCTAGGGTAGTAAAGGGAGAACTACTGCGATTGTGTCCCGGTTCTTTCGGACGAGCACCTCAGTAGAGAAAGCCAAAAACTGACTGTCATGACGCGGCGAGAGCTGGTCAGCTGTTCGAGAGGTTTTCAAATCCTTAGAGATTTTCCCCGCATTATGCGAGGAATCGGTTCTTGTCTGATTAGGTGCATATAGCGCCCCGAGTTCGGCCTTCCGAGCACCAGGGGCTGCGCCAAAATTTTCATTGTCAAACTCCTATGGCTAAGTGAGGGTGATAAAGCCGTATAGTCCGATTGCCTTGTTCATTGCGCTAAACACCTCCTTTAAGGACCAAAAGGTGGAGCAAAGAGTATTTAGATTTATCCCGAACACCCCCGTACTATCTACGTGGGGACATAAGCCGATGACTGGCCAACTCTTAGATTTTCATAAATGGGCGCACATGAGGTAAAATTTTGAACTAACAGACATTATATTACATAACGGATCTGTTTAATATTACAGGACAGGATAACATGAATGTTTTCATGGGAATATAACATCCTTCGCACATTGCTCCGCCACAAGGCAGGATCCCTCCAGGACACTGTCAAAGTACAGCTCGGGTTGGCAGTGCTCCTTGCCCTCAGGCGGCCCCTCGATCATCAGCTTTGTGGCGACCATCTTTGCCCAGTGTATCTTGGCGCGGGCAAAGGCCATCCGCGCACCTTCAATGCAGACCGACCGCTCTATGACTTCAAGCCGCGGGCAGGCACGGACAAGCCGCTTCACGAGTCCGAAGTAGCTGCTGGGCATGGGCTTCGCAGGCCATAGCCGGATTATTAAGTCCTTCATGGCTAGTTCGGCCGCCTTATGCAGCTCGACCAGCTGTTTTAGCTGGTCGCTAAAGGGGACGAGATGTTTTAGTCCAAGGTATTGAGACCAGAACAGCTTCTCCATAGAGCTCCTTCTTCGGCTTGATAAAATTTGGCAGCATCTGATATGCTGTGCGGCAGATCTGCAAACGCCCCTGGAGAACTCCAAATTCGGGTAAATAAAAGGCATGTCTCCTTCACATACTTGCTTTGCATAATGAAAGCCTTACCCGCCGCGGTCTTCTTGGCCGCCTGGATTTCCTGGAGGGCGCTCTGGGCTTCGGCTCGGGCATCCTGTGCGCTCTGGCGGTCCTTAGCAAGTTCGGACTCTTGAGTCTTAGAATCACGCTCCAAGGACTCGTACTCTTGACGGCATCCTGGAGCTCTTGCTGGACCTTGCTGACCCGGGCCTCCTGCTTCTCGCACGCGGCGTGTTCCTTGGCCGCTTTGTGCTCGGCCTCGGCCAACGCCTTCTTGAGGGCCGCTACTTCAGTTGTGGCACCTAATAAAGTTCATGACACTTTAGTCAGTGCGAACCATTTATCCTTCCTAAATATACGCGCAGGTTAAATACATACCTTTGCTTTCCTCCAGCTGCTTCTTCACAAGGTCGAGCTCTTCCTCGGCCCGCTCCAGATTTTGCTTCAGTCCGGAGACTTCCGCAGTATGAGCGGCAACAGCTAGCAGCGATGCCTACTTATTCACATAGACACCTTATGTTTGACTCCTACGAAAATTATTTTGATCCTATGTTCGGCTTTTCTTCTCGAACACCGAACAAAGCATCAGGGGCTACTGTCTACAATGTGATATTCTTTCTACCATTATATTACTTACCTCAAAGCATGTTAGAAGGCTAGTGCTGGCTTCGGCCAACCCGCTTTTCGCGGCCTGGACCTTCCCAATCACCATACCCATTAGGGTACGGTGTTCGTCAACAATGGAAGCGCCTTTCAGCGCTTCCAGCAACCTGTCCGGTGCCTCTAGTTGGACAAAGGTCACCGGCGGCATAGGCGCGCCCCTTCCCTTCGAAGCGGGTTTCTCGCCTAATTCCGGAACCATAGGGGTCTCCGGAATTGTATTCGGATGAGGGCCAAATTGAATACAGCCTCCATCGACAGTATCCATGGGGGTCTACTCCCCCATGTGTCCGGCAGCCAAGGCTTCACCCTCTGGCGCCTCCTGTACAGCCGCCGGATTCTCTCCCGGGACGGGGATCCTTCAGGACGATGCTTCGGCTCCATCCAGGTACCGGGGAGAGGTGGCCGACATAAGGGTCTCGCTATTCATCACCGCAGGGTCCAGCGAATCCTCTGATGAGGACCGCTCGAGGCGGGGCTGAGCTGGACTACACGTGCATGATGTAAGCACATTAAAGTAATAGAGTAAAGAATTCGGATACAAATATGTGTCCGAACACTTATGATTCCACCAGGGGCTTCTCCCTGGGCTTCCACTCCCAGTTGCTGTTGGTGGCTGCTGTGGAGCTGTCCGAAAAGGAAGTTTTCCCTTTCTTGGACGTCTCGGCCTCCGGATGCGTGGGGGCTGTCCTTTTCTTTTTTTTCCTGCAGGAGGGGAGTCGATTTCTTCCTCTTCCTCCTCTTCCTCGTCGTCTTCGGTGGAGGAGCGCGCCTCAGCATCTTCGGACATCATGTCCGAAATGCCCTTATGGCGAAGACCACTTCTGGTCCCCTTGGCCTTCTTCTTGGCCTTCTTCTCCGACACCTCGTATGGCGCCGGAAACAACATCTTTGTGAGGAGCGGAGTCTCTGGGCCTTCGGGCAGCGGAGCTGGACAGTTAATCTGCTCCGCTATGTCTGTCCAGTCCTGAAATAATCGATAGGGAGACTTAGATGCGTTCCTCTAATACACAAGTAAAGGGTACACCTTGAAAGCATGAGAGAACTTACCGGATTAGCTGGGTGAGTTAGGTCATGCCCACGGTCCTCGTCGTGGCCGGCGGCACCTCGTTAGCCTTGAAGAGCACTTTCCAGATTTCTTCATGCATCATGCTGAAGAGCTCTAGTAGGGCCTGGTGCTTAGCCGGATCAAACTCCCACAGATAGCAAGTTCGGCGTTGGCACAGAAGAATTCGGCGGACGAGCATGACCTGGATCACGTTGACGAGCTTGACTTTCTTAGTAATCATGCTCTTGACACGAGTCTGGAGCTCTATCAGCTCATTTGAAGAGCCCCAAGACAGGCCCTTCTCCTGCCAAGAGGTGAGCCGCATCAGGACTCCGGATCAGAACGCGGGGGCCGCTGCCCAGTTGGTGTCGCACGGCTCGGTGATGTAGAACCACCCTGATTGCCACCCTTTGACCGTCTCCACAAAGGAGCCTTCATGCCAGGTGACGTTGTGCATCTTGCCCACCATGGCGCCGCCGCACTCTGCCTATTGGCCGCTCACCACCTTAGGCTTCACATTGAAGGTCTTCAGCCGTAGGCCGAAGTGAGGTGGGATGCGGAGGAAGGCCTTGCACACAACAATAAATGCCGAGATGTTGAGGATAGAGTTGGGGGCCAAATCATGGAAGTCCATCCCGTAGTAAAACATCAGTCCGCGGACAAACGGGTGGAGAGGGAATCCCAGCCTGCGGACGAAGTGTGTGAGAAACACAACCCTCTCATGGGGATCTGGGGTAGGGATGATCTGTCCCTTCGCCGGAAGGTGATAAGCGATATCCTTGGCCAGGTACCCGGCCTCCCGGGGCTCCTTGATATCCTTCTTCTTGACGGAGGAGGCCATCCACTTGCCTCCAGCTCCGGATCCGGACATGGTTGGAGTGCTTTTTTTTGGCAGAGAAGGCAAGAACTTGGGCGCTGGAGCTTGAGAACGGATGGGCAGAGGAAGGAGAAGGCGTGGGTGAACAAGGATGAATCCTTATCCCTTTATAAAGGCAGTAAAAGTTATGCGCCTCCCTACTCGCCTTAAAACTGCCTATTCTCCGAGCGCCGTGCAGATGACACGGTTGGGTTACCCTTGCCCGTATTGATGAGAATCCCGTGATAAGGGGACACGATCTCTGCTTCGACAAGACGTGCCGGTGAAACCACACCTCGAAATATGGAGCGGCAGGCAAAAAAACGGTTCGAATAATGACTGGGCAGTGGCGTGATGTCACGCTGTAAAAAGTTGTTAGCGGATTAGACTCGTGAAATATTATACTCTCTACGGTTATGTGTGGTACTTGTTTTACAGAGTCGGACACGTTTCCTGTGTTTGGAAGACTATGTTGGAGTACTCGGAGAAGGAACTGATAACCCGCAAGTATACGGGATAGTTGTAGCCTCTTTCGATAAGTAAGAGTGTCGAACCCGACGAGGAGCTAAAGGTAGAACAAATACTCTCTCAAGTCCTATCGGCCACTGATACGACTCTACGCACGCTTGACATTCGCTTTGCCTAGAACAAGTATGAAACTAGAAGTACTTTGTAGGTGTTGTTGGATAGACTTGCAAGATAATAAAGAACACGTAAATAAAAAGTAGGGGCAGTTTAAATAAAGATGCAATAAAGTAAATATTAGTAGAGAGCTTTTTGTTACGAGAAAGTTATTTGTCCAAGGCAATCGATAACTAGACCGGTAATCACTATTGCAATTCTATTTGAGGGAGAGGCATAAGCCAACATACTTTCTCTACTTGGATCATATGCACTTATGATTGGAACTCTAGCAAGCATTCGCAACTACTAAAGATTCATTAAGGTAAAACCCAACCATGGCATTAAAGTACCAAGTCCCCTTTATCCCATACGCAAACAACCTACTTACTCGGTCTGTGCTTCTGTCACTCACGCCACCCACCATGAGCAAATCATAAACATATTGCAAACCTTACAGCGGGAATCCCTCACGCTTGCGCGGCACGGAGGGCACAATAGGACAGCACCAATTATAAAACATGCAACTCAAACCAATCACGATCATCAATTAATCCATAGGACAAAACGGAAATCTACTCAGACATCATAGGATGGCAACACATCATTGGAAAATAATATGAAGCATAAAGCACCATGTTCAAGTAGAGGGTACATCGGGTTGCGGGAGAGTGGACCGCTGGATATAGATGGGGGAAGGTGATGTAGGTGTTGGTGAAGATGATGGCGGTGTTGGTGAAGATCGCGGTGATGATGATGGCCCCCGGTGGCGTTCCGGCGCCGCCGGAAGCAAGGGGGAGAGAGCCCCCCTTCTTCTTCTTCTTCCTTGACCTCCTCCCTAGATGGGAGAAGGGTTTCCCCTCTGGTCCTTGGCTCCCATGGCGTGGGAGGGGCAAGAGCCCCTCCGAGATTGGATCTATCTCTCTGTTTCTGCGTTCTGAGATTCTGCCCCTTCACCGTTTCTTTTATATCCGGAGATCCGTAACTCCGACTGGGGTGAATCTTTCGCCCAGATTTTTTCATAATATTAGCTTTCTTGTGGCAAAAGAAGAGCGTCAACTGCCTTACGGGGTGACCAGGAGAGTCCAGGGCACGCCTGCCTCCCTAGGGCGCGCGCCCCTATCTCCTGGCCCCCTCGGGCACCGTCTCGCGTTGATTTTACTTCCCAAAAATCACAAATATTCCAAAATAATTCTCCGTCCGTTTTTATCCCGTTTGGACTCCATTTGATATGGGGATTCTACGAAACATAAAACATGCAACAGACAGGAACTGGCACTGGGCACTGGATCAATATGTTAGTCCCAAAAAATAGTTTAAAAAGTTGCCAAAAGTATATAAAAGTTGAATAATATTGGCATGGAACACAATAAAAAATTATAGATACGACGGAGACTTATCAGGAGCCCACCTTGCAATGCCGAAGACAATCTGCACGCCGGACTCATCTTCATTGAAGCCTAGTTTAGGGGCTACTGAGGGAGTCCTGGACTAAGGGGTCCTCGGACAGCCGGACTATATACTTTGGCCGGACTATTGGACTATGAAGACACAAGATAGAAGACTTCGTCCCATGTCCGGATGGGGCTCTCCTTTGCATGGAAGGCAAGCTTGGTGATGCGGATATGTAGATTCCTTTCTTTGTAACCGACTTTGTGTAACCCTAGCCCCCTCCGGTGTCTATATAAACCGGAGGGTTTAGTCCATAGGACAACAATCATATCCTCATAGGCCAGACTTCTAGGGTTTAGCCATTACGATCTCAAGGTAGATCAACTCTTGTAATACTCATATTCATCAAGATCAATCAAGCAGGAAGTAGGGTATTACCTCCGTAGAGAGGGCCCGAACCTGGGTAAACATTGTGTCCCCCGCCTCCTGTTACCATTAGCCTTAGACACACAGTTTGGGATCCCCTACCCGAGATCCACCGATTTTGACACCGACACCCACCCCTAGGGCACGCCCCCTACCTTGTTGTTGCCCCGTGGACCCCCCTGATGTGAAACCGGCGCCAAAAATTCCTATAGATCCAGAAACCCCCCAGAAACACACCTAGATCGGAAGTTCCATTGCCACAAGCCTCTGAGCTCACGAAAAACCAATCTAAGCCCGTTCCGGCACCCTACCAGAGGGGGGAATCATCACCGGAGGCCCTCATCATCATCCCGGTGGCCTCCACGACAAGGAGGGAGTAGTTCACCCTCGGGGCTGAGGGTATGTACCAGTAGTTATGTGTTTGATCTCTCTCTCTCTCTCTCTCTCTCTCGTGTTCTTGATTTGGCAGGATCTTGATGTACCGCAAGCTTTGTTACTATAGTTGGATCTTATGGTGTTCTTACCCCTCTACCTTCTTGTGATGAATTGAATCTTGCTCTTTGAGGTTTCGTTATGTTGGATTGAGTATTTGATTTGAGAACACTTGATGTATGTCTTGCGATGGGATATCTGTGGTTACAATGGGGTGTTCTATATATTCACTTGATGTATGATTTGTTACTCAACTTGCGGATTCCCGAGGTGACATTGGGGTAATATATGCATAGGGGTTGATGCATGTTTTCATCCTTGTTTCTCCCGTAGGAATCTTGGGGCACTTTGAGGTTCTTTGTGTTGGATTGAATATTATGAATTTGAAGTTGTTTGATGCATATTGTATAATTGACCCACGGATACTTGTGGTGACATTGGAGTATCTAGGTGACATTAGGGTTGATTGACATGTGTCATATGGTGCTATTTTATTACAAACTCTAGGGATGTTTGTGGCACTTATAGGAATAGCTCAATGGATTGACCGGAAAGAATAACTTTGAGGTGGTTTCATACCCTACAAGCAATTTCATCTTATGTTCTCCACGATAGGAACTTTGGAGTGAATTTTGTCGCACGTTGAGGGATTGCCATATGATCTAATTATGTTATCATTGTTGAGAGAACTTGCACTAGTGAAAGTATGAACCCTAGGCCTGGTTTTCAAGCATTGCAATACCGTTTTGATCACTTTTGTTACTAGTTGCCTTGCTGTTTTTACCTATTCAGATTATAAAAATATATTTCTACCATCCATATTACACTTGTATCACCATGTCTTCGCCGAACTAGTGCACCTATACAATTTACCATTGTATTGGGTATGTTGGGGACACAAGAGACTCTTTGCTATTTGGTTGCAGGGTTGTTTGAGAGAGACCATCTTCATCCTACGCCTCCCACGGATTGATAAACCTTAGGTCATCCACTTGAGGGAAATTTGCTACTATCCTACAAAACTCTGTGCTTGGAGGCCCAACACGAGTCTACAAGAAGAAGGTTACATACTAGACATCATACGCCCATGAGATATTTGATAGAACCTTGGCCATACTTTCACATCTGAAGACTGATGAAGGACCGGTAGATATGGGATTCCAGCAAAACTTTGATTGGTCATTTCCGCCCAAGAAGAAGTTCAAGAAAGTACAAGTTCCTCCGCTCGTCCCAAGCTCATTGTCCCCTTCACGCTCTACTGACGAAAATGAAGAGGTTGAAGATACTACGGCAGGCCCTGATACGTCTCCATCATATCTACTTTTCCAAACTCTTTTGTCCTTGTTTTGGACTCTAATTTGCATGATTTGAATGGAACTAACCCAGACTAGTGTTGTTTTCAGTAGAACTGCCATGGTGTTAATTTTGTGCAGAAATCGAAGTTCTCGGATTGACCTGAAAAATTTACGGAGAATATTTCTGGAATATATAAAAAATATTGGCGAAAAAGATACTAGAGGGGGGCCATGTTACGTCTCCAACATACTATAATTTGTTATTGTTACATGCTGTTATATTGTCATTCTTGGATGTTTTACAATCATTTTATAGCAACTTTATATCATTTTTTGGGACTAACCTATTGACATATGGGCACCCTTGATATATTGCCTAGTGTCAGTTGTTGTTTTTGCTTGGTTTTTACATCACAGAAAATCAATACCAAACGGAGTCCAAACGCAACAAACTTTTTGGAGATTTTTTTGACCAGAAGAGACCTTTTGGGCCCAAGAAGTACCAGAGGGGGCTCCGAGGGGAGCAAAACCCACCAGGGCATGCCCAGGTGGGTAGTGCCCACCTCGGTGGCCTCCCGCACCACCTCTTCACCCTATAAATACCCAAATATTTCGGAAACCCTAGGGGAGTCGACGAAATAGAATTCTAGCCGCCGCAAGTTCCAGAACCACAAGATCCAATCTAAACACCATCATGGAGGGGTTCATCATCCTCATTGGTGCCTCTCCGATGATGCGTGAGTAGTTCATCATAGACCTACGGGTCCATAGGCAGTAGCTAGATGGCTTTCTCTCTCTCTCTATGTCTGTCTCTCTCTGTCTCTCTTGATTCTCAATACAATGGTCTCTTGCATGATTATTTATAGCCTCGTATTTCTTCTTCGAATATTTGGTTTAGTTAGGCCAACTAGATTGATTTTTCTTGCCATGGGAAGAGGTGCATTGTGATGGGTTCGATCGTGCGGTGTTCTTTCCCAGTGACAGAAGGGGCAGCAAGACATGTATTGATCATTACTATTAAGGATAACAAGATGGGGCCTATTCCTACATGAATAGATCTTGTCTATATAATGTCATTGTTCTTATTGCATTACTCCGTTTCTCTATGAACTTAATACACTAGATGCATGCTAGATAGCAGTCAATGTGTGGAGTAATAGTAGTAGATGCAGGCAGGAGTCGGTCTACTAATCTTGGACGTGATGCCTATTTATTGATCAATGTCTGGATATCGTCATACTATTTGATTTTCTATCAGTTTCCCAACAGCAATTTGTTTACCCACCGTGTGCTATTTCTTGAGAGAAGCCACTAGTGAATCTACGGCCTTCGGGTCTATTCTTTATCATATTTGCTTTCGATCTATTATTTGCCTTTGAGATCTATTTTTATTTCCTTTTATTTTCAGATCTATTATTCCGAAAACCCAAAAATACCTTGTTGCACTTTTTACTTGCATCTTTTATTTCATGTTTATTCGAATTTATCTATCCAATCTATGACAATTTTATCACGTCAACTTGACAACTTCTTACGCCATTACCCGTAAGAGGGATTGACAACCCCTCATAAGCGTCGAGTTGCAAGTATTTGTTCTTTGTGTGCAGGTACCATTTACATATAGTGTTGCTTGGTTCTCCTACTGTATTGATATCTTGGTTTCATAACTGAGGGAAATACCTACCGTAGTTGTGCTGCATCATCCCTTCCTCTTTGGGGAAATACCAATGTAGTTCAAGCGACATCAGTCCACCAAGGAGCCACAAGCTCTGGGGGCGCGCCTACCCCCCAGGTCACGCCTCCCAGGCTTGTGCCCCCCTGGAACTCTGGCAACCGTAACTCCAACTCCATACACTACAAAAAAAATACACTTCCGTGATGATACGTGTTTGTCACAGTAGGTCGCGTTTTCTGTCATGCATGTACATCCATGACGATTTTATGACAGAATCAAGATAGCCATACCTGTGCTGTCGTAGAAGTGTTCCATGACATTACAAAAATTATCATCATGGAAGTGTCCACTTCCATGACGATAAATCGCGCGTCACAGAAGTGCTTTCATCAAGGGTGACCGACACGTGGCATCCACCGTAACGGAACGTCGCTAGGCTATCGGGTCGGATTTTGGATCCGATAACCCGTTAACAGCCACGACCAATGCCGATTTTCCACGTGTAAAATTCTCATTGGCTGACGGATCCACACGTCGGCTCCGCGTTGGCACAGGTGTCACTCATCCAACGGTCGAGATGGGCCTATGATATGTTGACATGTGGACCGGCCCAAAAGTGGCCCACAAAGTTTAAATGGGTCGGCCCAACCAAAGGCCCATAAGATTTAGAGGACCATAATGGGCCGGCCCAGCTAAAGGCCCACAAAATTTAGCGGACCATAATGGGTCGGCCCAGCTAAAGGCCCACACGATTTTGCAGACCATAATGAGCCGGCCCAGCTAAAGGCCCACAAGATTTTGCGGACCACAATGGGCCGCCCAGCTAAAGGCCCACAGGATTCTGCAAACCATAATGGGCCGGCCTAGCTAAAGGCCCAACATTCTCTATCAAATCATCTCATCAACGGCCTGCCCTAAACTTGTCATTAACAGGACCCATGGTCACTTCTGGCCCGTTAACAGTCCGCTAAGTAATTGGACTGAATTACGGCCCGATGTATTTCCGGCCAGTTAAAGGTCTGGCTTCATTTGGGCCCATTTACAGGCCATCAAAACTTCTGGCCCATAAACGACCTTGAAGGATTTGGGTCATATTCGGCCATGTCTGACATTCGGCCTGTTAGAGGCCCACTATAGATTTGGGCCACTTTCGGCCTGTTGTCATTTTCGGCATGTTAACTCTAGACGTAAACCATGGGCCATATGTGGCCCAACGTCATATTGGGCCCATTAACAGCCCATATAAAAATGACGATAATCTAGCCCGACCGAAGTTCCGGCCTGTTAAAGGCCCGTGTATTAGGTTGGGGCATTTACGACCCGTCCGAATTTTGGCCCGTCAAAGATCAGCATCGTAAATGGGCCACCATTTCGGCATGCTAAGTCCAGTGGGTTATTTGGCACAATCAGGGCCCAATCTCACTTTCGGTCTATTAAAGGCCCATGTTTTTATGGGCTCGAGATATTTACACCTGTAAACAGCCTATTTTTACTGAGGGCCCAAATTATGTTTAGGCCTGTTAAAGGCCCACTATGGGCACATGACTACCAAAAAAATGTGAAAGCTTATGCTGATTTAGGCCCAGATATTTTTAGTGGGCTACATGCCAATTTCGGCGAGTAATCGTTTTTGGCCCAATTGGAATGGGCCCTACGAATGTTGGCATGTTGGGCTCCTACGAAGTTTTCGGCTGAATACATTAATAAGATAAACCTACACTATACAAAAATAGCGACTGCAGCCTGTGGCAGCATCATAAATGTTGTATCACAACAAAATAAATTCCAACCATACAACAAAAGGCCTGTTGGCATAAAGTTTACAGTCCTTCCAGATAAAAGTACCATGATATGTATAGAAGCACAGATCATTTGACCTGAGTGCTAATGTTTCAGGCTGTAGAATCTGATGGAGCAGCACGATCTCCACCTTTTTCCGCCATTGCTCTTGAACAACGAAGCGAATGTCTGATAGTCTGGTTTCAAAACCATTCATATCTTGACGACATTTCTCAACCACTATTCTTGTTTCCGAAACAACGTCCATTAGGGATTGGACTTGTGTCTGGAGCATAGATATATCACTCTGTCTTGCAGGAAGGTTTTGTTCAGTAGGTGATTTGGACGAGGTTACCTTGACAACCAACCCAGAATTACGCAGGAAGGTGCTTTTTGCACTGTTAGTGGAGAGATACTGACGCACTGCAGCAAGAGGTGACATTGTGCCTGTAGTAGCCTCGTCACCTTCAGGTGGTTGTGGCTATTCAATCATTTGTTCGATAGCTTCCTGAAAGTTTGAACTTGTAGATTAGTGTACCAGGTAAGTTACTAATGAGACAAAAATAAACAAAGTAGGTTAAACGTTTATACATAACTTATTTTGGTGAACTACCGTAATACATTAGCATGTATTGTAGTGCCAACTACATAATAATATCACTTTCGGAACATATGTCCATGTAGCACGCCTACTGTATTGTCTATTTCCTCACATTCGTTGACATCTAAGGATAAAGAGACATGGTTTAAAGTAGGATGAACATAGTATGACATCATTCATATCATGGGCAAACAGATATAAAACAAACAGGCTATTTTATCATTGTGTGCGCACGTGAACATAACAACTAGATTACAGATCAAGACCAAAAGAATATCCTTCATCTCTTTTAAACCATGTAAGCTGAAATGATACGTTAAGACAACTGTGTATAAAAGTGAACAGAGTAACTGACATTGGCTGCAAACCAAGTAGTTAGATGAACACATCACAGTACTAATCAGTTCAAGGTGGGAGGAGTAAGGACTTACAACAGCGGCTTGAACTAGTGTGCTCATGCCCTTCATCTTGCTGGTGTGGCAATCCTTGAAGATTTGCACTGCATTCGGTTCAGGTTCTTTTTGGTCCGCACGGGCTTTCCTCTTTATTTGGAACAAGTCAATATAGATACGATAATATGGCACAAAAAAAGAAGGAAGTACCAGCTATTTAGAAGAGCCTCGTAGTGTGCAATCTAGCTACGAGATCCTGTTGTCTGTTGGAATTTTACTTTAGAACGGTTGGTTTTGTTCTTCAAAAAGTTAGCCTAGAAGAAGATACACTTGTAAGGCACATACATAAATACAAGTTCAATATGTGGTCTGATCAAATACATATAGCCTACCTGATACTTTGGATCAGACCAGTGTTTAACGAGGGCTATAAAGTCTTCATCTGTAATATATTCCATTGGAGGTGTTTGGGCGATTTCATTGTTAGGCTTGCCTTCAAAGTGAGATTTTCTAAGGTGGTACCGATACTGTCACAGAGCAGACTGAAAAACATGAGTGCATGCTTGTTTAGTTGCATCATCTTTCGGATCCAACTTGAACCTCATCTGTTGAAAAAAGAATGTGAGTCTTATTAGGAGGAAGCTAGAAAGTATGGGATAGAGCAAGATAATATTACTAATTGCGATGAATAACATTACTTATGGATAAATGGTCAAGAAGGTGTTAAACTGGGTATTGTCTTTCTCATTCCTGTACTGGATCCATGTTGGGAGGATACGTGCATGACACCTAACGGCAACGGCTGCCTCTGATACTAACTTGGCTGACTCTGTTGCATCACGTGGCCTTTTTAAACCTGCCTCAAAATGGATCTCCATTCTTCCTCCTTTAGATTTTGTTAATCTGTCAAGCATTATCCCTGATGTCTGTTTCCGCTTACGCCATGGTGCTAGTTCAACAACGAATATGGAAAGTGTTAGTGTACATCAAACTGTGAGAGTACATATAAAGGAGCATGCAACTTCAACTTGACTCGGTCAGGTACCGTCTTGGTGTTGATGCTCATGAGGTTCATCCGGTCTTGCCAAGTCCTGTTGTGTTAGCAGTGCTTTGGAAGTAGTGTTAGGTGTGAAGGCAGCTTGGGAACTGGCCAGTTCCGGAGCAAATGAATGAGTAACTGGTTGAGATGCTGGTACAGTTGAAGCGGATGATGCAGCTGGTGGAGCAGGTGATACTGTGTTTGTAGATTTAGCTGGTGGACTTGGACCTTCTACTGCACTATAAGTACCAGTAGAATCTCGATGGCAGATCCTTTTTCGTTTCACCCGACGAGTAATAGCACTCCCTACTATATTATTTTCCTTGCTCTTTTTTGACTTTGCCATGTCAAGCTGTACCCACAACACAAAAGAATAAAATCACTCTTCAGAACTCATTGATGCATGATACAGACAAGCAATACTTTGATGTAAGACAATCGTATGAGGATGGAATATGTAAGAAAAACAGGACGGCATGACATATTCATAGCTACGATGTGCAAACTAAGCAGAAGGATTTTCAAGAAAATAGAAGTAATGCAAGCTAGACACCATATGAAAGATGCAACCAATATTACTCTGCCAAGTTAAAAGTGTCTTGTCATAAGTGGCAATTCGAAAAATTAGAAGCAGTACAACGTAGAAATCAATGCAAGATGCAACCACTATCAAACTGCCATTTTAAAAGCGTCCAATCATGAGTGACTGATGCGGGATACACAACAACAGTACTTTGATGTAAGAACATGGTACGATAGATAGATGCAGTGTATTCTAGACATAGAAAGCCATGTCATATGCACATGTATAACGTATAAACTCAGCAGGTGCAATTTAATCAAAATAGAAGAAATACAGGCTAGACAACATATGCAACATGAAACCAATTATCACACTGTCAACTTAGAGCAAGCACCTGCGATGGTGGAGTACGGGAGATGAACTCATCATGTAGACTTGGGACTTCAACTTCATTAGCAGTAGCAGTGGCAAATCTAGAGAGTCTCTGTTTGCGTCGGTGCGGAGGACCACCAACATCCCCTATCTTACTGTTTTCCTTCCTATTTTCTGATATTGCCTTATGAAGTCAAAACCACAAGAAGATGAATAAAATTAGCTCTGCATAACTGGTTCATGCATGATACAGATGAACACTACTTTGATGTAAGGCAAGCGCATGATAGGAGGATGGAATATATACAAAAAAGACAGCGTTTCATATTCACACGTATGATAGGAGGATGGAATATGTATGAAAAAACAGTAAGCGGAAGGCATTTCAACAAAATTAGAAGAAATGAAAGCTAGGCACCATATGAACATGCAACCAATATCACTCTATCAGGTAAAAAGTGTCTCGTTGTAAGTGCCATTTCAAGAAATTAGAAGCAGTACAAGCTAGAAAAAATGCAAGATGCAACCTACATCACAGTCCCAAGTTAAATGTGTCTTATGGGTAAGTGATCATAGCAGGTATAAGTTGTAAGCTACGCAGATGCAATTCAACATAATCAAAAGCAATACAAACTAGACATCATACGGAAAACGCAACCACATATAACAGTTCCAAGTAAGAGCAAGCACCTGTGATGGTGGAGTAGGGGAGATGTGCTCATCATGTACACATATGTTCTA
This sequence comes from Triticum aestivum, assembly GCF_018294505.1. Classification (NCBI taxonomy): domain Eukaryota; kingdom Viridiplantae; phylum Streptophyta; class Magnoliopsida; order Poales; family Poaceae; genus Triticum; species Triticum aestivum. Next base: position 444,719,135 of record NC_057798.1, read on the forward strand.
GAAACAGGAACACGTGTCATATTCATAGGCATTATGTGTAAAGTAAGCAGATGCAATTCAAGTTAGAAGCAATACAAGCTAGACATCATACGCAACATGCAACCACATATAATAGTGCCAAGTTAGAGCAAGCACCTGTGATGGTGGAGTAGGGGAGATTTGCTCATCATCTACACAGCTACGTTGACTGTCTAGCCTTGCGTTGTCTTGCGAATCTTGTTGGGAGGATGGGGGAGTAGAATCTGTAGAGAACCTCCATTTCAGTTGCTTGGAAGGACCACCATCATCCAATGCCTTGCCAATTTCCTTCAGCTTTATTGATTTTGCATTGTGAGGTCATACCAACAAGAAAAAGGAATATCATTCGCTCTTCAGAACTCATTCATGCATGATACTGACGAACACTACTCTGATGAAAGGCAAAGTCATGATACGAGGATGGAATATGTATGAAAAAATGGACGGCTTGACATATTCACACCTATGATGTGGTAACTAAGCAGAAGGCACTTCAACAAATTAGAAACACTGCAAGACACCATATGGAAGGTGCAATCAATATCACTCTGCCAAGTTAAAACTGTCTCGTCATAGGTGGCGTTCATCAAACTAGAAGCAATACATGCTAGAAATCATATTCAAGACGCAAACCAATATCACACTGCCAACTTAAAGGTGTCCCATCATAAGTGATTGATGCAGGATACACAAGAAGAGTAGTTTCATGTAAGAACATGGTGTGATAGACAGATATAGTATGTACCAAAAACAGGAAAGCGTGTCATATTCACATGTATCATGTGTAAGCTAAGCAGATGCAGTTTACACTAATTAGGAGCAATACGAGCTAGACACCATATGCAACATGCAACCAGATATCACACTGCCAAGTTAGAGCAAGCACCTTGGATGGTGGAGTAGGGGAGCGGAGACTTGGACCTTGTAATGCACTATCAGTACAAGGAGAATCGGTACAGATGCTCCGTTTACGTTGCTGCAGAGGACCACCATCATCGCCTTCCTTACTCTTTTCCTTCCTCTTTCTTGATTTTGCCTTGTCAAGTCAAACCCACAAGAAAAAGGAATAAAATTTGCTCTTCAGAACTCATTGATGCATGATACTGACGAACACTACTTTCATGTAAGGCAGCCGCATGATAGGAGGATGGAATATGTATGAAAAACAGGACGGCGTGACATATTGACATGTATGATGTATAAAGTGTAAACTAAGCACAAGGTGCTTGAACTTGTTAGAATCGATGCAAGCTAGAAACCATATGAAAGATGAAACCAATATCACTCTGCCAAATTAAAAGGGTGCCCTAACAAATGTATTTGACCAAATTAGAAGCAATACATGGCAACAGGCTAGAAATAATATGCAATATGCAACGAATAAAGGTGACTCATCGTAAGTGATTGATGCAGGATACAGAAGAGAGGTAGTTTCATGTAAGAACAAGGTTAACACATAGATGTAGTGTGTACCAAAAATAGGAAGGCATGTCATATTCACAGGTATAGTGTGTAAACTAAGCAGATGCAATTTACCCTAATTAGAAGCATTACAAGCTAGACACCGTATGCAACATGCAACCACATATCACACTGCGAAGTTAGAGCAAGCACCTGTGATGGTGGTGTAGGGGAAGTGCGGTCTTCAGGTACAGAGCTACGTTCAATATCTTCATTTAGGCTTGCTGTTTCTTGAGAATCATGTGGAGAGGATGAAATTGCATTCTTTATAAGAGTATTGCGTCTCATATTAACCCACGCGCGTGACTGTCTCATCATAAGCGATAGACGCAGGATACACAAGAACAGTAGTTTGATGTAAGAACATGGTGTGATAGGCAGATGTAGTATGTACCAAAAACAGGAAGGCGTGTCATATTCACATGTATAATGTGTAAGCTAAGGAGATGCAATTTAACAAATTAGGAGCATTGATGAGGGATACACAAGAAAAGTAGTTTGATGTAAGAACATGGTTAATAGAAAGACGTAGTATGTACCAAAAACAGGAAGGCATGTCATATTCACAGGTATAATGTGTTAACTAAGCAGATGCAATTTACCCTAATTAGAAGCATTACAAGGTAGACACCATATGCAACATGCAACCACATATCACACTGCCAAGTAAGAGCAAGCACCTGCGATGGTGGTGTGGGGGAATTGCGGTGATCAACTAGAGAGCTACGTTGACTATCTTCATTTAGCCTTGCTGTTTCTTGAGAATCATGTGGGGAGGATGACACTGCACTCTTTAAACGAGTAGGGCGTCTCACAGTAACCCACTCGGGTGACTGTCTCATCATAAGTGATTGACGAGGGATACAAAAGAGCATTAGTTTGATGTACGAACATGGTTAATAGACATATGTAGTATGTATCAAAAACAGGAAGGCATGTCATTATCAAAGGTATAATGTGTAAAGTAAGCAGATGCAATTTAACCAAATTGGAAGCAATACAAGCTAGACACCATATGCAACATGCAACCACATTTGACAGCGCGAAGTTAAAGCAAGCACCTGGGATGGTTGTGTGTGGCAATTGAGATCATCAACTGCAGAGCTACGTTTACTGTCTCCAACTGCTGACACTGCACCCATTAGAGCGCTGAAACGCTTAGTGCTTATCTTCGAATTACACTGGAGCGACTTCTGTCTTTTCTTTTCTGCATTCATCAACACTGCGTCAGAGTCTGAAATACCCATGCATAAAAAAACAATAGTGTGAGTATGGGTGAAGTGTGTGCACAATTAGTACAGTGTAAAGGTAGCAGATAGCAGGTCGGTGAGAAATAAATGACGGGAGACATATGATAGCTCTACAACATGCATGGCACACTAAATTACTACAGGATTCTATGAAAATAACAGTCGACTGAAAGCAAATAGGTCAGTCCATTTTTTCTGCACCGTCCGATGTACAAAGAACGGGCAGATCGCCTTCATCTACCTCCAGCCAGTCAGTGTTGACGATCTTCCTCGAAACGCCAGCGACCACCGGCCCAGTATTCCTCCCCTGCCTGCGCCCTCCCCTCGACCTCACCGCACCGCCGTGCTTGGCACCGCCCCCCGGCCATCCATTCAAGCCCCGCCGACCTCCAGATCGGGCGCAAGCAGCTCCTGCGCCCCACACCCCTATGATAGACACCGATGCGCCGCTTCCCCGGGGAACAGGCGGACTAGGTGCTCCGCGCGCCTAAGCGGGTGCTGCTTCTTTTAATTGCGGTTCGACTGACCCTGAATTGAAATCCAGGCGGGCTACTGACCTCTAGCAAAGGTGAAATAGTAAAAGGGAGGAAACCTTGTGCATTTAGTATCACGAAGAAGATGCAGTAAGAAGCGCTCAACTAGTTTCTTTCGTGGGATGAATACGGTGTGAGCGGAGACGTAAGATTTGCACGAATAAGGGAAGAGGAGTACCTCTTTCTGCTGGCAGTGTTGTGTCCTCCTTCTGTTTTTCCGACGATCTTCTTGTTGTTCGCCGGAAACCAGAAGTTGTGGAGGACGGTGCAGCCTTGGACGAACCCATGGCCAAGTTGTTGAGTGTGGTGCGGTGGCCGTCTGTCGGCGGCGGGGAAGCAGATCCGAGGCGGCGAACGACGGCGTAGCGGGAACAGCTCCGGTGCGGTGGACGGTTGCGACAGTGGAGCCGCAGCAGTGAGGCGCAGGACGGCGTGGTCGGAGTGGTTCTGGTACGGCGCACGTCGGCGTCGGCGTCGTGGAGGCAGCTCTGCCTCGGCTTCAGCTGCTAAGTCCTTGAGGGCGTTGCGGTTGCGGTTGCGTTGGACGACGACGTCGGGGTACCGGCTCCGGCGTGATGGAGGAGGGCGGCGGTGGATTGGCCGCTATGGGGTGGAGGACGGAGGAGGCTGGGGTTTCGCGGCTGGTGGAGAGGGCGTTTTCGCGCCCACGGAGTATGAATGGGGAAACGGAGGGAGGCGGGGAACTAAGGGGGAACAATGTTTCGGTTTGAGACGCGCTTGTTTGAAATTTGGGGAAAGTTACAAACTTTGCCCCCATCTAAAATTTCGGACATATTGCGGGTTGGGGGTAGGACAGTCATGTCAGGTGTCCCAAATGTGGGCGGGATAGATTTCGGCCGAGCGCATGGGTTAGGCGCCCACGGCGTATGAATGCTTCTCGGAGGCGGTTGAGACTGGCGTCTTGGTGAAGTTACAAACCTACCCCGGTTTAGACCTTTGGACATCGGGCCGATAGGCTACACGGGCCAGAGTCAGGACAGTAATTTCCTACCACCAAAACATTAGTCTCGCGCGGTTTCGGGTGACCAGAGGCCTATTTGGCGCTTCGTTCAATATTTGGGAGCAGAAGCATTAACGTTTTCGGTTCTCTTGAATTGAACTTTCAGGATTTGTCAAACTTCACAAATCTTTACTCTTGAAAATCCTAAAGCTACGATTATTTTGGAATGGAGGGGGTACATTTGAATATACATTGTACACGAGTATATATTAAAAAATATGCAACTTACCTCAGTTCATGCATGGTTCCAGATATAATCTCCTTGGTTGCAAAAAAAAGTTAGATATGCGTATGAATATATATAGCATGTTCAAACTCACAACAAAGATTGATGCCCCCTTTTACATCTGATTTACAAATGCCATTATCTCGGGTTCAAATAGATGAATGCACTTCCTATGAATTCGAATCTTCGAAACCCCCTTTATGTTGAATTCGACATGTATTCTATTTCGTAGCTAGCAATTTGGAATGTATCCATGCAAGTGACAAATGTATAAAGTGCTTCACACTAACAACATGGAGTGCACTAATTAATGTTTATATATGAATTGCAAAAGCATCCATTGCCTGTATTTCAAACCGCTCTCACTCTATGGATCGATAATATGAAATAAACACATGCACATGCTAGAATTCAATAGAGTATGGGTGTCTGATAGACCGATTTTCGTCCATACGCAATTTGCAAAATTCATGATCTCATCCAAAAATAATAATGCCATTTATATTTTAATTTAATGCGTAGAACCGCCTTTTACACGTAGATGCACTATGCCTCGCCCCGTTCTCACAAACGCGTTATATATCTCTCTATCTAACGCATAAGTGCACACACTTTATATGCATCGGCATTTCTCTTTCACACATGCTCACAATCTCTCTCAGGGTGTCGGGGTGTCTCACGCACATGCTCTCTCTGTTTCTCTCTCTCTCTCTTTCTGACTACTATGTACCACTCTTTTCACTAATCTCAGTTGGAAAACACTATTTCTCTCACATGCATATATACACATGCACGGTCTCTACTAGCCCTCTATACGCACATATATGTGCCTACGTGTCTCCCGCACGCACATTATCTTTAGGCCTCTCTCGCACACATTGCCCCCCCCCGACACACCTCTCTCTTAGTAGTTGGCAGATATGATTTCATCATATCATTCGGTAGGATATCCCTGGCTGTTAGGCTGGATGGTAATACGAGGCAAAGTTTTACCCTAGTTCGGATCGGACCCTTGCAGTTGAAGAAAGAGCCTACTCCTGGTACTGTATATTAGTGATAGGGGTGTGTACAAAGTACACGTGAATACCAGGCATTGTGCGTGTGTGTATACTATCGACGAACTAGCCCCCAAGCTTGTATAACATACTAAGGGCCTAGGGTTACAAATCATATATAGTCGGCTTATCACCAGTGGGGATAGAGTCCTCCGCGACTCTGGTAGCTTCGTGTTGTACGCCGAGTCCTCCACATGGGTCTTCGTATAACACGTCTCGGTCCAACCTATATGTGGCGCAGGATGGAACCGACCCATGAGTCTTCATGTTGACCCACCACAACTAGAAATGATGTGCCCACCACACCACACACGCAATCGGCCACTAAGAAAATAAGCATATACAATAGTACAACGGTATCTAGCTCACGATACGTCTCCATATTTTGTTGATGACACTGACGGACTTTGCATTTGATGCGTGCTCCGTATTTTGTTGACGACACTTACGGTCATTGTATTTGAAGCGAAAGCACGATATGGTCACTGGACTTCAGAATAAGCTCATCACGGTCACCACATACATTTTGTCGTGCTAACCAACATGTGGTTGGATGGTTAGAGGACAGTGGTTTCTCGAGCCCACCAAGGTTAAAGTCCCGGTGCTCGCATTTATCTTGTGTTAATTTCAGTATTTTCCGGCGATGTACGTTTGGTGGGAGGAGACGTTCCACTCGACTACGAGGCACCTATGGTGACTTCATAAAATCTCAAGATCATATATGCTGGCCCACTCTCTCGAAGGTGCTCATAGGGGTAGGGTTCGCGTGTGTGCGCTTATAGCGGTGAGTGCTTGCGCGTATATATGAGCCCTTGCGTCTGTACCGTGTTAAACAAATACATATCATGATTATACGGTCACTGGCTCACCCGTACAACTCCGTATTTTGTTTATGACACAATCAATTGACCAATCAAACGTTCCATGCGGTGCAACTAGTGTTGCACCATTGGGGCGCGTAACCATGGGGCCCACCTGTCAGCCCGTATATGAAAGAAAGAAATGGTAGTTTGAGTCTGTACTGCGTTAATAAAATAGGAGTACATTTTAGGGTGATCATACGGTCACTGGCTCACCATACAACTCCGTAATTTGTTGATAACACGATCAATTGACCAGTCAAACGGTCCACATTCAGCAGCGCACATTAACATAGGGCCCACCCGTCAGCGCGTATATGAAGGACAGAAATGGTAATAAATTAGTGGTCGGTGGGTATTCGAAGTCGTGAGACCTCTGGTTGGCAGTCACCGGCGGTGGGGCGTTCATTGGGCAGTGGGGTGGGGATCGCCGGAGAAAAAGCTCGGCGCAGGGGGGGCTAGAGGGATGGCCGGTGCATCGGCGGACCGGCGGTGGGGAGTGGTTTCGGGGAGGGTGGGCCGGCCGTGGGTGGCGGGGGCTGGCGGTTCGGCCGGTGGTGGCTGGCGGCTCAGGGGGGTGGAGTTTGATGATAAACTGGAGGCCCTTGATTTCGTATCCAACGGCTGGAAAATCTAGTTACCAGAGATGAAAAAGTTAGTCGACTGGCGTGTAGCCTCACCCCGCACGTACACATGCACGCACGCAAGACATGCACACATGCAGGCGTGCAACACTGACACGTACACATAACGTACACACGCACGCATGCTAGCATGCAACACTGACACGTACACATGCACTCATGAACACACGCACATACGCACCCATGCATGCAACACTGAAATGTACCCTTGCATGCATGCAACACTCGCACGCTTGCATGCACACAGCACACGATGCAAGACACACGCTCAACCTATACATGCATGCACCCTTTGTTAAGGACATGGATTGTTACGGGTATTAATCAATCTTATGTGTGATAAGCAGAACATTGATGTTTGCAGCGGTCTTTATGAATCACAACGTATCGAACGGGCTATCAACATAGTAGGCTTATCTACATGAAAAAGATGACGTCACACTCAATGAACAATCATCGGTTTATGAAATGCCCGCTTCTGACCGCCCTAGCCCACCAAAGGTTCCTCTGCTGTGCGCTGCCTGCGTTGGGTCACTGACATGCAGGACATGCACCCAAAGAGCCCACACGTCAGTGGAAGAACAATGCGGTGTCCTAGGTCAGATTTGAGGGCGCCACTTGCTGCACGCCCGGCTGAACACGCCTCCGTGCCGCATTCAAACGCCTCCATGAAACCCGCCCGTGTGGAAGCCGAGAAACCCACTCTGGACACACGTACGTTCATGACCGGGCCGGCGTTAAACGCAACGCCGGCCGAGCTCCTCCCATCCGTCGTCTATTTAATCTCCTATTTAAACGAGGCCAAACACCGGCCAAGAATCGCACACCTCCGCCGCTCCCCTATCTCCTCCACCATTTTTTCCACTCTTACAATGGCTTACGAAGAGTAGTTATTCCACATCCAAGCCAGCTGGGTAGCCCGCCGGATACGAGCTATGCAGCTCGCTGATCCACCTCCCTCCCCTCGCCCGACGGAGCCAGTTGCCACCCCAAGCCGGTGCACGGTTCAGCAACTCGCTGCTCCATGCCAGCTCAACGAGGAGCAGCGCACGGGCGTTGTTGCTGCCGTCCACGCCGCCGCCTCGTATCGCGTCTCTCGTTTTTGTGGCCAAGACTCCCATGCTGGCGGCCGCACCATGCAAGCAGCGTCAGAAGCCGGGTGCGCAGAGAGCGACGAGTCGGTGGCCAGCGCCTCCGCGTCTGCCACCATCATCGAGGAGAAGTAGAACACGGGAGGCCGCCTCCGCTTGGGTCCCATGAAGGCCACCGCGGAGGCGACGCCGGCGTACACAGCAGGTGTCTTGCCAGATCCTTTTGTTGCGAGGACCTTCGTCGACCCTGCATGGGCTCCACGAAAGAGGGGAATGTTAGGATGAACTCGAGTCGGTGCTGGCCATGGCGAAGTAGTGGCCGGTGATGAACTCAAACCGGTGTCGGCCACCATCATCTTCGGCACCAGCCAATGATATCAGTTGGGCAGTGGGGAAGCGAGCCATCCTTTGCGCTGAAGCATATACCTCCGGGGCTCCCGGCAGTCCGGTGATCGTGCTGCCGGACATGAGGAACACAAATCGATCGGCGGGCGACCATTTAGGCCAGATATTATATACCTGTGCTGTCCAGAACTAGCACCGCATAGTTCATTTGAATGTAATGAAATCCGTCATGTTTGTATGAAAATCCGGTATTTTATATGATTTCCATCGTTGTTTATATGAAATATCAGTTTGTCTACGTGTTTGCGTGAATTTCGTCCGGTTGGTTGAGTTGCTGTCATAATGTGTGCGGCTACGGTTGGATGGCGTAATTTGCGGGTCGCCGGTCGGTCTGCGGGCGGCTCGGGCGGCGTTGTGGGACAAAAAAACACAGCTCGTGCGAGCTCGTCTCCAACGTGCGCGCTGGAGGATGCATGACAGCATGAGCACCCGAGCCATTCCTCGTTCATCGGTGGCAAAGGCACCGGTGGACAAAAGGGTCGCCAATATTTTGGCTACCCCGGGCAAGATCCAAACAGCCCCTCCCAACAGATTCAAATCCCTCGTTCGCCGTGGAATTTTGCCATGTGTTGTTTTCATGGACTAGCAAGATGCCCGTGCATTGCACGGAACATCAAGATGCATTTTTTACAAACTCCCGCATGCATGCAAGGGATAATTAATGTCCTCCTTTGCTAGTACCACGAGGCAAACACCATTAATATTGCATCGATTAGTGTTAGTGGCCTTGTATATCTGCAAATTGTAATTTTGATAGTGGCCCCTTGTATATAAAAATGGAGGGAGAAAGATGAGAGATAAGGTGAGGAGGAGTGGGGCGTGGTGGTGACTGGTGGTCGGACTGGGCGGAGGCATGGGGATGGACGGCGCATTATGTCTAGGTTTGTATCTCTCTCACACACACCCACGTAGGTGGGGGACGTGCACGAAGAGAAGAGGTGCACGCACGGCGCACGTACTCCCGTCTCTTTCCCAACCACACCCGCGCGGGTACACGGTGGAGCTCATTTCTGTACGAAAAAGGCAGCCCACGTGGTAATTTGGCACGTGTACTGGTTGTCCACTTGGTGGAGGGAGGATCGTCTACCACGGGTGAACAAACAAATTGCGACTTGACGCGTTATGTTAATTAAAAAAGAGGCAAACCATGTGGGGCCTACCTTAGAGGCAAGGCTCTATACACTGGAGTACTTTTGATGTGTCCCGTCAACTCGCAGAACGAGGAGAAGCTTGCTTAGTACGCCGTCTCCCCCGCCCACGGGCGCGGTGGCTCGCAGGATGAGGTGAAGCTTGCTTACGAGTAGTAGTAGTAGTAGTAGTACTACTATACTGTACGCCTTTACGCCCGCTCCCTCGCCCACGCGCGTGGTGGCTCGCAGCACGAGGAGAAAATTTTACTACTCCCTCCGTTTACTCCTCGTCCCTACTACGTATAGTACTCCCTCCATTTACTTATACAAGGCCACTATAAAAAATACATTTTGCATCTATACAAGGCCACAAATAGTAATCGAGACAAAAGTTACTACTCCCTCCTTTCCAGTTTATGGCTCAATTTCAAAATCTCTCCAACCAAGGTAGACGGTGAGTGGTCGAATTAATTTCGTAGTTTGCACAAGTAATTAGTACGCTCGTTTTTCTCAAGAAGTTATGTTTACCGAGGCATTAATTAGAACGAATGCATGAATGACCACTAAATTTCCATGAACTTGTACATGCATTGGTTAGTTTCCTCTTGACACTGCTTGCGTCGGGTGATCTAACGCACCTCGAAATCCAACATGTAATGGTACTACTACTAGTATAGTAGAATTGAGACTTATCAAACGGAAAAACGAATGTTTTTTAGATGAGCCCTATAAACCCTAGTGGGTACGTACTCCGTAAAAACAGATTTTTCCAAAACTAAGTCGCTCCCTTTCATGAATTCTGTAGTATACTCCTCCGTCGACGCTCCCTTTCATGAATTCTGTACTTCCTGTCGCCGACATGTGGGACATATAGCAACCGGGTCGACGTGTCAAGCACCAAATAACAGTGCAGAACAGCAGGGGGGACGCACCCCACTCGTACCGGCCCAGTAGTAGTAATGAGCAATGAGACGTCAAATCACAATGCCGCACCTTCCCAGACGGACGAAGCAACCATTATTTCACACTTCGGTTCGCCATCATCTCAAACCACGTAGTATTGCTTCTGCCTCAAGAGGGACACGCGCATCGCCTTGGTACATCATGACACGTGGGACCGCATGACAGGCCATGCTCCCCCGCCGATCGCTCGGTAAAATCACCTCATTTTTACTATACTTCCTCCGTATCGGTTTACTACATGGCATGCACGTCGTTCTAGGTTGAGAATTTAACTGGCTATATATGTGATGAACAGTACTCTAGCCTTTTAAAAAATGTATACTTTTGTACAGTAGTACTATCGATGGATTGCGCCATGGAGCAAAAATTGAAATTAAAAAAAGGTGGTACATATAGAGAGCGCTCGTCGCCAAATTATGCATATAGTACTATTAAAAAAGCTAGTACGTGCTTAATTGGGGTGCTAAATTCTATTAAAGAAATACTAGTAGTATGTACATACTGAAGAGTTAAAGTAACGAGAAGAAACATAACATAGTTCTGCTGGGGGCTCAGCACAACACACCCCTCAAATTAAACTAAGCACACCTGAAATTAAACTATGCAACTAATCCGGTAGACACTGCATTAGAAGTTTAGAACCACCATGAGCAACGACACTGCCACCTTACTCGGAGTCCTCGTCCACGTCCTCGACTTCGTCCTTGTCCCTCTTCCTCTTGGCCGATACTTCTTTGCTTGAACCGCACACTTGGCTGTTGCTCTTCATCCAACCCTTGTAGATATTGAAACAAAGGTAGCCATCCATTGCAGCGTAGTGGATGTGGTCTATATCTAGTACATTCCGCTGCCATGCATGACGATGAAACGTGTAATGAGGTTTCTCCAGTTTACGGTACGAAGGATGAACCATGGCTCCTGCCAGGGTCAGCATTGAAGGCTGACGAGAGGGCACCAGCCGATTCTTCTGGAGGTCGAAGGGGTTGCCTACAACGAGGCCTATCCGACCCAGGACTTCTTTGTCGTTCTTAAAGTCTACAGTAACGAATTTCACTGTTTTGTCCTTGAGGAAGTTCTTAAAATCCTGGCACTCAACGTCGGCATGGCATATGTGGTAGACCAAGCAAACGTTATGTACGCAAACCTGGATCACGGCGGGCTTCTTCCTCTCTTCGTCCTTTAGATCCTTCTCTCGTCCCAGGACTGTGGTGTACTCAACATCTAGCCCAGCGACCCACTCATCATCTGAGTTTTCGAACATGCGTCTGAAGCGAGAAAGGCATCCTTTCACCGTCGCGGAAGAACGGGTGTAGATGACGTCGAACTCATCGCCGGTGATGGTTCTAACCTTGTACTCACCGCCGATCGTGGAGATTTGGGACGCCATGGATTTGGGAGGAGGGTTAGGATTAGTGGAACTGCCGTAATGTGAATGGACGGGACGACTAGGAGCGAACCGCCGTAGTATTGAAGGACGTGCGGGGACGAGTAGGAGCGAACTGCCAGCGTGCGAACGGCAGGGTAGTGGCTTTCCATTCTCCCATGATACGGGCTTCCGAGAGCCCTTGGATCTGAGATCGAACGGTTGCATGGCGTGATTCTAGACCTATGGGTGAATATCCTATCCTGGAGGGTTATTCTGCAAATTTTCAGCAACTTAGCATGCGACCGTTTGATCTCAGATCCAAGGGCTGCCAGCAGCCCGTATCATGGTCGCGCCTACCACGACCGTCGCGTCGCTCGCGCGGTCGCGCCCTTGGAGATTTAACACGGTGCGTTAGGCTATCTGATGTTGGCATGTCATACATAGTCATCACTTAGTCACTCATACTACAACAAGGTTGGCTATAAGTGGTATTTATTTTTTACTCCTCTCTATCTCTTTCTTCGTACTCCCTCCGTCCCATAATATAAGAACGTTTTTGACACTAGTGTAGTGCCAAAAACGTTCTTATATTATGGGACACAGGGAGTACTAGTATTTATTGCATTTGCCAAGGAGTGACCTCTTCCAATGAAATGGTGTTGCTAAGTTTGCTTCATTTAATTAGCTATAGACTCAAAATTGTCTTTTCACCTAGGTACACGCGCTTAGCACCGTTTCTTCCTTGGGTCACCAAACTAGTCTCTCTCTTCTTGATTAACTTGCCACATCAGACTTTATGCCTATGTGGCAAGCTTAAGCACCTGTAGGAGCAAGTAAAAGTAAGTACAATAGTGCGCTTTACATGGCATTTTTGCATATGTGGAGGAAAGAGAGGCAAGGAAAAAGTGGAGAAGTGGGCTCTCATGCAAGAGCCAGCCTCTACTACATGGTGGAGCATTGGGAGAGGCACCTGTATGGAGGTGGTCAGGAATCGGGAGACTCACGCCGGTCGTAGCGCCGCAGTTAAAATGATAATGGCAAGTCAAATCACGGGGCCCCACCTGTCCAGCAGTAACTCGCTGTCAAATCACACAGCCCTACGTTTGCAGCAGCCTACTCCCTCGTCTTCTCGCGTCTCTGTCGAACCGACTAGGCGGAACTGCCCCGCCTACCGCGCAGGAAAAGCCCCGCCCTCGACTTTTAAATACAACTACATCCGCTTAAGAATCCAATGATATACTTTTTGTGACATAGTAACTCATATTTAGTTAGTCAAATGGATGACCTAGAACTACGTGCAGGCCCTATAAACCGAGACGCCTAAAAATAAAAAACCGAGACGGAGAGGGTAGTTCAGCACGTATCTTTTTAGATCAATATAGTCGGGATTCACCAAGGAGCAAAACCAAGTGGTAGGCTGCTCCTGTCGTGTTGGCGTAGCAACTCAAGCAGGGTCAGTCCGCACACGAAATGGCGACACACTTAACAGGACCCCTTTGGCCGACATGTGGCTCATCCACCGTCTTGTTCCACGTGCGATGCACCAAATTACAGTTCGGAGCAGCGGTTGGAATTGGAGGCACCCCGGTCGTAGCGCCGCAGTAGTAGAAAATGAGCGATGAGGGGTCAAATCACAAAGCCCCACCTTTCCCGCATTAAGCTGGACGGACGAAGCAACCATCATTTCACTCTAGGGCGCAAGAGCATAAAGAAAAGAGAAAACAATGATGCGTGCGGCAGCTACCTAGGGCACCCTAGGGTAGGGGTCTCCACTACAGATCCTTTTTTTGAAAGCGCCTCCACTACAAATCGGCTTCTCCCTCGTCCTCTTGAAGAAAACCGATGATGAGTGCGGCGGTAGGGTTTGTAGGAGTACTACGGCGTGCGGGGCCACGTCGTAGTAAACGGGTTCGAGTCGACGCCTTAAATATGTGTGGGCCGCTTGGTTTTACGGGAACGAGGCAGCATTTTGGGTTCGGGGACCAGTGGAGATATAGTACGTACAAAAAATTGTGGACGTAGGTTCGACCGAAAGGCAATGATGCATGGGCCCTGCATTTTGATATACCCGGGGCCGCGTGAAATTTGCTACTCTACTCAAAACTAGTAAGGTACACATGTATTGAATGCATGAGATTTCGAAACCAAATTATGAATAAATACACACTATAGCATGTAAAGCTTCGAGTCATATATGCATGATGTAGATGTTCGTTTAGTTCTTATAGTTCATTTCATTCAAAATCAATTAGTTTTATAAAAATGTTAAGATTCATGGGGTTGTGCATTGTAAATCATAAAGTAAAAAAATAATGGAAATGCATTTAGAAAAAATAATCAATTATGATACAGAAGATTCTAGAACAAATGAGAAGTGCTTGTGTTTTGAGGTTTGTGCATTATTCTTAAGTTCAACCATGGAGTCTTCTAAATTGTACGTGTGGCAGATCTGGTGGAATGTTGATGATATCCAACGGCCAGTAGTGCTCGGATTTGCCTATCTCTACACTGTCGGACTGGCTTCATCCAGCGACCATCTTTCAAAGTTATTGGCACACTATATAGTTCTTGTGCCATAGTTGCATGTTTTGGAAAAAAGCTACTAGTGGGTTGTACTATCTATTTAGGAATAGAAGATGTATACATGGAAGTTGTAGGGAAAGAGATGACATGGAGCACCTCAATTCCTATGAGTAGGGATTGGAAAAGAGATGTCATTTGGTTCACATCATAGGAACTTTTCTATTGAATCTAGAGATTACATGTATCTCAATTCCTATGAGGAGGGATTAGAAAAGAGATGTAATTTGGTTCATATCATAGGAACTTTTCTATTGAATATACGCTAATGTTTATTTTCCTTTGAAATTAAGGGAGTATAGGAATCCATTCATATGAACCAAGTGGCTCTAAAGCTATAGAAATGATACCATGTTTATTTCCTTTGAAATGTGGAGTATATGAATCTATTCCTATGAACCAATTGGCTCTAAAGGAAAAAATCTTATAAAAATCATATCATATAGAGTTCTTATGATATTCCTCGACACTAAAGGATGGTTGAAATTGCTGCGGGTGATACGATGGTCTTTATTTGTAGACTCCTCACACATCTTTATAGTTACCTCTCGAAGATGAATGAAATGATATATACAGGGTATTCTACATGTGCAATTTGGTACACGAGAACTCGGTAAAAGTTTGCGAGGTTCGAATTTTCAATATAGCTATATGCACTGCATTTCGGAACGGAGGTAGCATACGGCAGTTGCTAACACTCACGTGGAAGATTTGTGTGTAGGAGGAGTGGCTGTTCTGTTAAATGACATGTCAGAACTGACACTATCGGATGCCGATCTAACGGTTCTTACGGCGTTCGTCAGGAAAAGGCTTGTGGTGAACGTTTGTCGGATAATGATTTACGGACACACACATTGCATTGATACGTGCCCCCTCTCTCTCACGCACACGCACCCTCACAAGTCACGACTCTCCCGAGTCCTCTCGCAGACTCGCACGTCGCACCCACCGTCTATCTGCAGGTAGACGTCGCGCACATATGTGCTCTTCACACCCTACCCTCAGAACTTCTAAAAAACAAAAGACGACGCACACATTTTATTTTAGCTCACATGTCACACACTTATACTATTACTCTTGCGGCGAACGTTCTTTGGGCATAGTATATTGTACTCTCACGAAGAGAAGCGGTGCACGCTGTCAGCGTTCTGGGAACTGGGGTCCCCAGACTTGCCTGCCTGCGGCCTGCGGCGTGGCTCGAAGGAGGCCCAGCGCAGCCCATCTTCATCAACACAAGCTCAAGACCCTCGCGAGGGGCCAAGCCTCGCGGGGCGGATGACAAGGAGCTTACTCAGGCACGGCCTCGTTAGGCTGGCTCATCAGGAGGCGGAGAGTTCAAGGCAGGGTACCTCGTGAGGTGCCCATGACGCAAGCCATGACGACCAAGGGCGCCAGTCGGGCGCCAGCCCGCGCAGTGTCCTCCTTTCCTCTTTGGCGCAAAGGGGGCAAGCGCAGGCGAGAGCATCGGACAAAGGTGTCCATTTCGGTGCAACAAGACCAAGACCAGCCCAACGGCCGGAAGGAAGTCATTGTGGAGCCCAAGCCGGCGTCACCACCAGAGCCTTTGACAGGCGAGGACCAACTTTAGTCAGGATAAGTGTACCGGCTGTTCCCCTTCAAAATGGCCAATTGTTGGCGCCCTTCCTGCTCAATATTTGGGAAGAGGCCCAGGGCCTTTGCCTATAAATAGGACTAGCCACCCTCAGGGACCGGGATCCGCATCTAGAGATCAGCCCGAGAGAGACAGAGAGATAAGCGAGTGAACTCACCCTAGCAGTTCATCGCACCCGTTCAAGAACAGCCCCTCGCGAGGCTGTTCTGCCTCGTATTGTTCATCATCAATCCCTAGAGGCAATCCACACACCACACACTGGAGTAGGGTATTACACCACAATGGTGGCCTGAACCAGTATAAATCTTGTGTCTCTTGTGCTGTTCAGTTTGGTAGTTTAGGTCCCATCGGTTCGGAGAGGAGCGAGTCGGTAGAGGGTTGAATCTCCACGCGCACCCCAGTGTTCGAACCTCAAGGGTCTGCCGAAACCCGAAATCCGACATTTGGCGCGCCAGGTAGGGATGCGCCAGAGTTTGCCTTCCGTCGTCCCGTTCTTCCCCGACCGCCGCATCCATGTCTGACGCTCGTCGGGCTCGCGCCGAGCGCCGAGCCGCCCTCGCTTCCCATGTCGCCCAGACGGCTCCCGTCGGCGGGCGCCCTCGTCGTTCCCCGTCACCCGCCGTCAACACCACCACCGGCCCGGCGAGGAACGAACAGCAAGCATCATCCCAGCACCCGTCCATGAGGCGGGACGGCCGCACTGCCACGCCCTCGCTCACCCCCGCTGGTTCATCGTCACGCGCGCCCCGCGCGGCCATGGAGGCCCGAGCTGTGCTCATCGCGGCAAACGAGCTCCTGCGCTACCGCCCCATCGATGATGTCTACGAAGAGTGGCTCGACCGAGTCGTCGAGCTCGTCCGCACCGCCAGAGGCGTCCCCGCGCTGTCCTTCTCGCTGCACCGCACCCCGCCCTGCGCGGGCAATGAAGCTCCTGGGGCGCCTCAGTCGCCTCCTCCTCAAGAAGGCGCCCTAGCCCCAAGGCGCGCGGCCCCTGGGCGGAACCCACTCCTTCAGGCGCCAGCGCGGCAAGAGCAGAGCTGCCAAGAAGTCCCTCGCCCTCGAGAAGCTGCCCGAGCGCTCCCTGCTCCAGCACGTCAAGACCCTGCGCTGCCCCCAACCGCGGCGCATGGGGACCCACAGGACCAAGCTCACCATCGCCCAAGGCCCCCTGTGGCCACGGCGGGCTGTCGCGCCTTCACCCCCGAGTTGCGCAGCGTCGCGTGGCCCGGCAAGTTCAAGCCAGACCTGCCTCCTCGCTACGATGGCACGGCTGACCCTGCGGAGTTCCTCCAACTCTACAAGTTGGGCATCAAGGCCGCCAACAGGGACGAAAAGGTCATGGCGAACTAGTTTCCCATGGCACTCAAGGACGAAGCTCGCACATGGCTCCTGAATCTAGCCCCAGGCACGATCTCCTCCTAGGGCGAGATGCGCACCCGCTTCATCGCCAACTTCCAGGGTACTTGTGACCGGCCACCCGCCGTGAGTGACATGCGCCGTATCAAGCAGCAACCAGGGGAAACCCTGCAGAAGTACATCCAGCGCTTCAACAACACGCGCCTCAAGATCCCCAGGGTAACGGAGGAGGCCATCATCTCAGCCTTCTCCGACGGCGTGCGCGACGTCAAGATGAAGGAGGAGCTGGCGATGCATGAAGACCTATGCACCTCCTTGGAGCTGTTCAAGTTGGCGACAAAGTGCGCCAGGGCTGAGGAGGGGCGCCTCTCCCTCCTCGAGCTGCCTGCCATGGACCCCGAAGAGAAGAAGCCCAAGGCCAAGGACGTGAAGCGCAAGGGAGCTGCCGTACTCGCAGCCGAGCCAGACACCAAGCGGGGCAGAGATCAGCCTGAATCCTCCAAGGGCAGTCGGTACTGCGTGTACCACGACCTCCACACCCACAACACCAATGAGTGCCAAGAGCTCCGGGCCGTGCGTGAGGGAAGGGTCAGCAGACGTCCCGACCGCAATGACCGGGGCTACGGCCGAGGAGGAGGAAGGAATCCAGGACGTTGGGAAGACCGCGGCCCACGCCAAGGGTGGCACGACCAGCCTCGCGAGGACCGCTGGCAGGACCCGCCTCGCGAGGGGGGCTGGAGGGATCAGCCTCGCGAGGATCGCTCGCAAGGGAACGCAGGCCTCCCTCCGCTGCCGCCACAGCCAAGGAGAAATGAAGATCGTCATCAGGACGAGGGGGCTGGGGGCTTCCAGGAACCACGCGCAATCGCCTACATCCTGGGCGGAGCTCAAGCCCCAGCCTCTCAGCGCATCTTCAAGCAGTTCGCTCGTGGAGTAAATGCAGTCCTCCCCAAGCTCGAGGCCACGCGCCCTCTCAGGTGGTCGGCATGCGCCATCACATTCAGCTCAGCGGATTAGCTCAAGTGTGCGGCCACAGCCGGAGTCCTCCCGATGCTTTGTTCCCCAATCATCAGCAACGTGCTAGTCACCAAGACCCTCATCGACGGCGGAGCAGGGCTCAACGTCCTGTCCGTGGAAACATTCAACAATCTTCAAGTGCCCTACAGTCAGCTTCAGCCAACCAAGCCCTTCTCCGGAGTCACCGACGGCTCCACGGTCCCGATAGGGTAGGTCCGCATTCCTGTCACCTTCGGGGCACGCGACAATTACCGCACCGAGCTCATCGACTTCGACGTCGCCCACATTCGCCTACCGTACAACGCCATCCTCGGGTACCCGGCGCTGGCCAAGCTCATGGCCGTAACCCGCCACGGTTACAACGTCCTCAAGATGCCAGGAAGCGGCGGGGTCATCAGGGTGCCCTGCGAAGAGAGGGACGTAGTGTGCTCCCTAGAGAGAGCCTTTCAGGCTGCGTCGCTGGAAGACCTGGACAGCGGAGGCAGGAGGCTTCCCGAGGCCGCCCCCAAGAAGAAGAAGACAACGACCGGCCCGGCCCCTCAGGAGGCAGGCCCCTCTAGGCCCGCGCCTGCTCAGTGGGAGCCTCCCTCCATCGCATAGGGAGGCGCGCCCGGCACCCTCCTCAGGCAGGGCTCGGGGGCTCTCCCCTGGAGGGCCGCCTACATCGCCAAGGTCACGAGGGAGGTGCTTGGGCACCACGTGGAGGCGTGCTTCGAAGCACGTTTCCCTCAAGAAGGAGCAAGGCAAGGAGGGCCAAACCCTTAGGAGTTCGTCAGCGAGGCCATTCAGGAGTTACAGGAGTCAAGGGTCATGAGAGGCAGCCGCCGCCTACCTGCCGTGGCCCCCCACCCAGGCGAGGATGGTGGGCTGCGTGTCTACATCGACATACCGGGGCTCAACCGAGCCGCGTCTCAAGAGCGCCTCTGGCCCTCACGAGTGGGACATTGCGAGGGTCCGCCCCATAGCTACGTGCGCATGCCCTTCGGCTTGCCAAACGCGGCTGCTGCGCACCAACGTCTCATGAGGGCCATCCTGGAGGCTCAAGAGATCAGGCGTGCCGCAGCCCTGGCGGAGATGGAGATGGCCCGCGAGGAGCCACCAGCTCCTCCGGAGCCTCCCGAGGCCCCAGGGCCTGGGGGCTCGTGAGGATCGGCTCCCGCAGCCCACCGAGTCTGCTACACCAATACCCCTTCGTCTCCAGCGTCATCAGGTGACATCTTTCAAGTTTTCATTTCCAGCTGGGAGCGCCCTCAGGGCCGCATTATTCCCAGGCCGCGTGGGTCCGCCCCTGTGGCATGTATCCCCTTTTATTTTCATGCCCTTAGCTTACCTTGTTGGGGGCGCCCCTCGGGCTGCATCATCCCCAAGCCACTCGGGCCAGTCCCAGCGGCATGTATCCTTCTTGCACTTATCTTAGGGCTATGCTTTCAATCCACCATGCTTGTTATTTGGTGCCTTTTTCTCCTGGGTGTCGGAATCTTGGGCGTTAAAGGGGGTGCCTGAGCATCGCGACTCAGGGATCCTACCGGCTCTCCGGCCCTCACCCTCTGGTCTTGTCCATGGCATCGCGACCTGGCATGCCAGCGACGGCTGAGATCAGCCCGAGAGCCAGGACCCGAGGACATAGAGTTTCGTCATCCAACCCAGCTTGCGCGTTAAAGGGGGGGTGCCTGAGCATCACGACTCAGGGCTCCTACCGGCTCTCCGGCCCTCACCCTCTGGTCTTGTCCATGGCATCGTGACCTGGCATGCCAGCGACGGCTGAGACCAGCCCGAGAGCCGGGACCCGAGGACGTAGAGTTTCGTCATCTAACCCAGCTTGCTCGTTAAAGGGGGGGTGCCTGAGCATCACGACTCAGGGCTCCTACTGGCCCTCCGGCCCTCACCCTCTGGTCTTGTCCATGGCATCGCGACCTGGCATGCCAGCGACGGCTGAGATCAGCCCGAGAGCCGGGACCCGAAGACGTAGAGCACCGGCATCTGGCCAAATTTGCAGGAACACACTCGAAGATAAGGCCCAGAGCCAGGCGCAACCCGCCTTGAGGTAGGGCCCCGTGAGTCCCGCGCTGGCTCACGGGTACCCAACGCACCTCGCGAGGCTTTTCACGCCCCTTTGCAGCAACTAACGGCTGACTGACGATTGTCGCGACAAACCCTCCTTCCTTCTGTGATGAGCCTGCAGGGCCCCTCCAAGGAGCGTCGCCAAGCAACCCCGCATCAACCAAGGCATGGATCTGGCGCCGCGCCTGGGAGCGTTTTTCTGACCCTTGAGATAAGTCACTCTCTAGAAGCATTGGTTATTGCAGCACCGCCCCCGCACCAAGTGCAATCCCGTGTTAGCAACATCGCTCTCCTTTCTCACCGAACGATGGCTGCTTGAGCGCTAAGGGGGACCTCCTGAGCATCGCGACTTAGGGGCTCTTACCAGACCTCGGGCCGCTCACCTCCTGGCCTTGACCACGGCATCGCGACCTGGCATACCAGCGACGGCTGAAGCCGCCTTAGGACTGGGACCTGTCGGCGCAGAGCATCAAGCCCTCGTAAGGTCTGAAAGGAGAAAACTAAGCTAAAACGGAATAAGCACCTCGCACCGCTTCACAATAAGGATCATATTGACAGACGGAGCTACAAGCATCTGACAAGCCCCCGTGGGGTATATTCTTGGCTCCTCGCAGGAACAAAAGGCGCGAATCCTAAGGAGTCCTAACTACAGGGGCATCACGGCAGACGCCATCATCAACAGTGGGCCGCCCAGCACCGACGCCAACCCCATCCGGATCAGAGGCGGCGACGGCTTGACGAGTCCGCCCTGCTCCGGGAACGGCGCAGGCTCGGGGGCTCGTAGCTGTCGTCGCTCGTCTCCGGAGTCGCGAAGAGCTCGGCGGAGTCGCTTGATCCTACGGCGCCTCCGTCGCCTGAGGAGCGGCCAAGGGAGCGGTCGGCCGGCCTCCGTCTCACCGCAGTAGGGTCTCGACCGCCTCTCCTGGGGCAGCACTCCAGCCGGCGACCCTCCGCATCGAAGACCTTGAAGGACATCACCGAAGCACCATCGTACTCCAGATGGATCGTGAGGGCGCCCCTCGCCCTGCAGACTCGGGCGACCTCGCCCCAGCGTCGAGTCATGAAGACCTCGCCCGGGGCAACGACCGCGACCTCCGCCCCGGTCGCGGGGGTGCCGCAGCCGGTGTGCTGCAGCCAAAGCCCGAGGGGTTCCCCCCGCCGGACCACGAAGGTGAAGAAAGAGGGGAGACGAATCCAAGACTTAGGAGGCGTGGCGGCGTGAAGCACGAACTCTTGGCAGGAGCCCTCGGCGTGGACTGCAGGAGGGAAGACGCACACCTTCGTGACCCGCCGACGTCGGCGGCGGCGCCGCTCGTGGCGTTCGGCGTCGACTCCTTCTGAGCCGCCAATGTGCGCGTACAAGGGAAGAGGGAACCTGGTGGTGGCCACTCGCACCAAGGTCTTGACGCTTCCTGGCGAGTGCCCTCGCCCTAACACCAGAGGGCAGGCCGCTTCTTCGGGGGAAGCAGGTCAGGATCCTCTTGGGGAGCCTTTCCCTTCTCTTCCGCGGAGAACCGGCGGATCGGAGCCATTGCAGCAAGACGGAGCAAGGACCAGGAAGGAGGATAAGCAGAGGGATAGACCGGAAGGGCGCGCGCCATTCCGTACTTATAGCCAGCGAAGGCCAACCATCGACCTCCACGATCACAGGTAATCATGACACGCTTTGCATGCAGGGACTTGTCGAATCCGTGCGGTTACCAAGGTGTCGTGGGGAAGCAGAGGCGCCCACATCCAATCAACCGCCACGCGGCGCCCTAGGCCGCAGGCTGTTAGGGCCCGCGACGCTTCGCACTTGCCCTTTCGCCTCTCTGCTCGGCCAAGTTCGGGCGTGCCGTGGGCCCGGGGGCTACTGTCGGCGTTATGGGAACGGGGGTCCCCAGACTTGCCTGCCTGCGGCCTGCGGCTTGGCTCGAAGGAGGCCCAGCGCAGCCCATCTTCATCAACACAAGCTCAAGACCCTCGCGAGGGGCCAAGCCTCGCAGGGCGGACGACAAGGAGCTTCCTCAGGCACGGCCTCGTCAGGCTGGCTCATGAGGAGGCGGAGAGTTCAAGGCGGGGTACCTCGTGAGGTGCCCATGACGCAAGCCATGACGACCAAGGGCGCCAGTCGGGTGCCAGCCCGCGCAGTGTCCTCCTTTCCTCTTTGGTGCAAAGGGGGCAAGCGCAGGCGAGAGCATCGGACAAAGGCATCCATTTAGGTGCAACAAGACCAAGACCAGCCCAACGGCCGGAAGGAAGTCATTGTGGAGCCCAAGCCGGCGTCACCACTAGAGCCTTTGACAGGCGAGGACCAACTTTAGTCAGGATAAGTGTACCCGCTGTTCCCCTTCAAAATGGCCAATTGTTGGCGCCCTTCCCGCTCAATATTTGGGAAGAGGTCCAGGGCCTTTGCCTATAAATAGGACTAGCCACCCCCAGGGACCGGGATCCGCATCTAGAGATCAGCCCGAGAGAGAGAGAGAGAGAGAGAGAGAGAGAGAGATGAGCGAGTGAACTCACCCTAGAAGTTCATCGCACCCGTTCAAGAACAGCCCCTCGCGAGGCTGTTCTGCCTTGTATTGTTCATCATCAAGCCCTAGAGGCAATCCACACACCACACACTAGACTAGGGTATTACACCACAATGGTGGCCTGAACTAGTATAAATCTTGTGTCTCTTGTGCTATTCAGTTTGGTAGTTTAGGTCCCAGTGGTTCAGAGAGGAGCGAGTCGGTAGAGGGTTGAATCTCCGCGCGCACCCCATTGTTCGAACCTCAAGGGTCTGCCGGAACCCGAAATCTTACACACGCACACACTAGTTCTCTCACACCCACTCGTGGGTACACGTAGGAGCGCATTTTTTTGAAGCTGGTACAACAAAATCACTCCACTATACATAAAAGCAGGAGCCTTAGCGCTTGCTTTACTAGGGTTCCTCTCGTTCACTCTCTCATGCTCTCCAGATCTAAGCAAGACATAGGTGGCCACACTCTCTCTCTGCTCATGGCTGGTCACAAATCCGGCCGGACAACCTCGACCGGGGTAGGGGTGTAGGTGCATCGTTCACGCTGTCGTCGGCGGCGAGGGAGGAGACCAACGGCTGCCCACGCGTCCTGATCGATGGCCGTGTCGTTCTCTCCGAGAGAGCGCCGGCTCGGGAGGGCCTCCGACCCCTTCTTCATCACTGCGGTATTATGGCCAAGATGCGGCCTCCCGACGCCGTCTTTGCCACATGCCGACGACCCTCAGGTATATATTCCTTCGAAACCTGCCTTGCTCTACTGCCCCAGCTCACTTCGTGTGGATCCTTTTCTACTTCCGTCTGCTATTCCAAAGCCACCTAGACTTCTACTATTATTAGAGGTAAAGCTAGTTCATACAATCGACTCTAAGCGTTAGTTCAAACAGGGAAGAAAGTGGGAAAGTTGTAGCATGAATCTAGGACTTGGTTCTATGACGAAACAGGGGAAAGTAGTAGATACATGCTGTCCCTACACCCATATCGCTACCGTTAATGTAAAATCACATGAAGCATTAAGCAATGCCACCTAATGTCACTATAAGTAATTGTCGGAGTAATGGGCCACGGGTAGGCTAACCCGGGGCCCAGGACCTTTCAAGAGATCGGGGCAGGCCGCGCCCCTCAGGCCGAGTCCTAGGAGAGACTCCAAAATATGCCGAGTCCCAGACGACGACTCCAAGACAAGCCGAGTCCCAGACGGTGACTCCGAGATAAGCCGACTCCAAGCTGGCGACCTCCAGAGAGGCCGACTATGGAGAGTCGGCCCATGACTCCTCCCTCATCTCGAAGTACGATGCGGGGTACGGTCACGGCGTGGCCGTTCCCCCCAGCTTACGAAGGGTCGGCATGGCTACAGTGAGCCGTATCACTGGAAGATCTCCGGCGAGGCGCGACACTGTTGCCATGCCTGCCCTGACCTTAGCCACAGTGCGCAACGCACTGTGCCCACGACGCCAGCCTGTACGACCCGAAGGCGGCGGGGCCACCTGTCAGTGGGTGGGCCGAAGGCGGCCTGAGCGCCCCGAAGACGGACCTGTGGGAGTCGGCCGACTCCTCCCCAGGGCCCCACCAGCCATTAACCAGAAAGGATGGGGAATGGCGACAGTGATCGCCCGATAGACGGCGGCACTGTTGCCACGACCCAATGACCAAGCCTGCGTCATCAGGAGTGCCGCTACAGTATCAAGCCTGTCCGCGGGACCGGCCAGTCGGCGGGCCCCAGAAGCCGGCGGGGAGGACGGCGGCCTGAGAGACAGACGGCTGGGACCCGCGCCCAGCCGGATTACTATTGTACCCCCGGGGGTAGGCCTATATAAACCCCTCGGGGCACCCATGCAAAGGGTTCGGACCTTGATAGAGATAGACCAGATAGCATAGGAAGGAGGGAGCTAGCCTCGCCCTCTCCGGCCTCCCGATACAGCTCCAGGAGCACCATTGTAGTCACTTTGCCTTAGTGATCATGCGGAGACCCCGCAGAGCAGCAGTAGGGGTGTTATCTCCTAGGAGAGCCCTGAAGCTGGGTAAGTTCCGCCAGCGTGCATGTCTTCGCCTCATCCCGCTTCCAGGCACCGGCGACGTTCTACTCGCTCCCACCATGATAAGCCATCCTTTGGCATATGTCCTACCCAACCCCCGACAGTAATGTTCTAGTGCCGTCGATAAATTGAAGCAATGCCACCACCATTTTATGAAGTGCTTCCGTCTTGCTTTATTTCCCACGAATTGTGTTTTTGCAGTTACACTTAAATCTCACACTGCTAACATTGCTTCATCCCAGTGGAACTGCACAAATTTGATTGCACATTTACTGACCATGTGCTACTCTCATGACAGTAATACTAATGCTATTGTTCTGCATGTTAATCTAGTGGCATTGTTGATGTGATGTGATGCTACTTACTTAAGGACTCTTCATATTGTCAATCTAGCGCCAATTATAACACAATAGATGCTGATGTTAATCATACGCCACTGCAAATATCTGTCACTATTTAAATAACCATATTTCGTATTTGCGCAAACAGGGATGTCTGTCTCCATATCATTTCGGGATGTCTGTCTCTGTATCGTTTCTGTCCACGCAATCAAAAGCACACACCTCAGTTTTAGTACAACTGCGCAAAATGAGATGGCTATCTCTCGTTGTCGTCGTCTAACCTCCTGTCTTCAAGGTATCCCTACATTGGTAGTAACTAAGGTAGAATGACCAACGCAATCTAAAAGAAGATGATTCCAGTGCAAGGATGAGCGAAAACAACTGCATCCTAGTCCGGGATGCACTTTCTACCAGTTCATCCATAGACCAAGGACTAGCTGGCACGGCTGCACGGCGGTTTTTTGGACAGGTGCACGGACAAGAGGCATTGTGGTCTGCTTATTTCTGCAAATAATGGTGCTTAAATTTAGTGGAATGCACAAGAACTTCACCTGGTTAGTACACTTCATGGTTCAGTTCAGCACTCCAGCTGAGACCACAATTATAATTGGTTATTCTGGAATGAGAGAACCTAACCCTGGATGGTGGCAACAAGAAAAAACCAGAGTGAACTCCATGAAATTAAGCCTGCCTGGAGGCCCTTTGCTCAGAGAAGCCTTGCTTGTTTTTTCCTGATTTGTAAACCTTCTCACAACTTTGTCTTTTGCTGTGAACTTGTATATGTTTGTTATGTTCTATGAATCATTGAGATGTATAAAATTTCTTAACTTATGCTTTTCAAGTTTTTTATGGAGACGAGTTTAATGTGAGTGTTCTACATGAGCGCTGGACTAGCGTGTGAACGTTTGGAATTTATTACATTGTGACCTCAATTAACTGCATGAACCACTGTAACAAGATACATAGTTGCTTATATGTCAGACAACAGATTGTTGATTGTTAGCTGGTCGATAGCCTAGTGTTGAAGCGAGCTGAGCCAATGTGCCGTGTTTTGCACAACTGCTTACAAGTGGGGTAGCACCAACAGTGTTTACAAGTACTTATGTAATACATCAGTGCACAGTTCTCAAACGAGTGCTCTATTTCATCAAAACACACACTGCTCGTATGATAAACCGTGACAACTTATGTCTTACCATGCCATATTCATGAAAAAACTAGTGAGGACGCATCTGTTTCGGCAACAATTATGATGGTTCTCACATGATTCACGGGCACACAAAAGTAGCAGCAGTTCCCATAGACGGATTCAAACAGAGTACTAGCCCCAGAGGGGTCGATAACAGGCAAGGTTCGGATAATTAGACACAATCCAAACTACTATTACACACTAGCTGGGGCAACTATTTCATGCCTCGATCTAATTTGGGCTGGACACAAGACAGACCTTGCCATGAACATCATCAAGGATGTCCCGTAGCAGCTCAATCATGTGAACCTTCATGAAGACAACCTTGTGGCCTTGCCACTGATAAACTTGTTTGTGGAGGCATGCCATGTCATCTTCCTGCGTAAGCTTGACAAGAACAGTATGCCTCACAAACGAAGGAGTAGCTTTGAACGTCTTGTGCTTCAGTACACCCTGGACAACACACCTGACAACAGTGAGGCTGGAATACAACTCTTCATTGGTATAACCGCAAATGGCTTCCAGGATCCAACAGCCTAAGAACTCTGTTTTCCCAGTGTGTATATTCAGGTCATCCGCCTCATAGCGAGTGACATGTACAACCACACAATCCTTGTCTGCATCAGGGCTCTAATTGAAATAGAAACAAATTCTGAATTACTTTTCAGTATAAGAAACACAAGTTATTTAGACCACTATGTATAGCATGGCATCGAAGCTAATAAAATTTTGCATTATTAATCACCACATACTTAGATGAAAAACCACAGTCGAGATCAGCAAAGAAGGCAATCACCTTGGGCAGCTCAGCGG
>NC_057798.1:444746923-444773756 GCF_018294505.1 Triticum aestivum
GGGCTGTAACCTCAAACGGGGCATTGACCATCTCAGTAGTGGCCGTGAGCGTATCTGGGGTCGGCTCAGTGGCTGCCTCCATCTTCTTGGAGCTCTCTGTCTTGTGGGGATCAGCCTCCCGCGTCTACTCCAATATCGGCAGATCTTTGCCTGGTTCTCCTTGGTCCATCATGAAACTGACGAATACTAGGAGACCACTGAAAGGAAAACACAATCGCAATGACAATGGAACAAAAAAGAGAGTGAGGATCGGTTACTACTTTGCAAAAATTCTTTTTTTTCTCTGAACGAAAATATACCAACATCACGGATCTGCTTACCTTCCCTTTGTTGGGAGAGAAGAACTGTGGCAGATGCGAGTGTTGCCTTTCTTGAAGACGATGAGGGAGAAGGGGATTCAGCAAAGAGTGAAATGATGGTTGCTTTGTCCGTCAAACTTAGACTGCGGGGAGGTGGGGTTTTGTGATACGATGGCTCGTTACTGCCGCGATATGACCGGGGTGACTCTCTGCCTGCATACTGCCTTCTAATTTGGTGGATGGCATTCAGGCCCGCGCGCTGCATGGCCCGCATGTCGGTGAACAAAAGTATAACGGCATTCAGTAGAGGGAGACGTTTCAATGACCTAGGAGGAGCCAGAAGCGGTAGAGTGTCTCCACCGTACTAGTAGTAATTGTTTTTGTGGGTAGCTGTAGAGTGTCTCCACTATACTAGTAGTAATTGTTTCTCTGGGCCCAAGACAAAACAGCCCATCCACACTAGTAATTAGTAAAAGCAATTCAAAAGCCCATATATTTACTGAATGAGAGGCGCTACCCACACCCAGCACCCCCCCAAAACAACCTGGGTGCTCTTCTTCCTCCTCGCTCCCACCCACCTCACGTCAGCTTGCTCCACTCCTACCCCCAAATTCCTCACCTCACTCCTACAAAAAACCCCAGCTCCCCTTCTTCCTCACTCCTACAGAAAACCCCCAGCTCCCCTTCTTCTTCGCTCGCACTACAACTAGGCTCGTCATTCGTTACTCTGCTCAAATCCATGAGCGCGACGCGACGCCCTTGAGGAAAATGGAGTCGGTTGACCCCAGCGCCAAGAAGATGAGGCTCCCGCCACCGGCGACGCCTATTGTAGATCCCGCACCCGACAGCACGGGGAGAAGCGGCGACCCCGCCCCCACCAGATCTCAGAAACCCATAGAATCTCAGGTGGACCGCATCAGCGATCTCCCGGATGCCTTCCTTGGGGAGATCATCTCGCTTCTCCCCGCCAAGGATTGCTGCCGCACCCAAGTCCTCTCAATTTGGTGGCGCCCTCTATGGTGCGTCGTGCCCCTTAATCTCGACTGTCATCAGCTATCTCTCTTCAATGATTTTGAAATCCCCAGAGCCATCATCTCCTCCCACCAGGGCTCCATTCAAAGCCTCTGCATCCCGTAATGCTACCTGAGCAAGCATACCATGCCCTGCACGGTGGACGCCTGGCTGAAATCCCCTGAATTCACAGAACTACAGCTGCTTGAGTTCTACTATTCCCCTAGAAATCACATACCACATACCAAACACCATGAACTTGTGCCCTCAGCACCGATGTCCATCTCGCGGTTTTCCTCCTCTCTCCACATCGCCACCTTTGCGCTGTGCTACCTACCAGACAATCTAGTACTAAACCTTTAACTCCCATTTCTCAAGAAACTTTCACTTGTGCGGGTTCGTATATCGAAGGCCTCATTGCACAGCATCATCCACTCCAGTTGCCCAGCGCTGGAGTGCTTGGTGCTTGTTTTCACAGTTAGAATCGGTTGTCTCCAAATAAAGTCGCCTAACCTTGTAAGAATTGGAATTTCTTTTGACGGAAGGCAGCTCATCATCCAAGATGCCCCTTCAGTTCAAAGGTAGATCCTTGATTCTAGTTATTCACCGTTGCAAATAACCATCCTCTCTGCGCCTAAACTGGAGACCTTGGGTGTAATACATGATCTCTGTGCTCATTTCAATATGGTGTTTGGCTCCACAGTTCTTCAGGTACTTTATATTATCATCTACACTTGTAACCATAAGCTGCATTTTGAATTTCTGCGCATAATTTATATATCATCTTGGAGTACACATTTTATACTAATATTATGTTCTATGCTCAATGAAGAGTTTCTCCATGGATGGCCTATCAATGGTGCTGGATTTTGTCAAGATCTTATATATCCAAATGAATAGTTTTGATCTGAACAAGATTATTGGCTAGCTGCAGTGCTTTCCATGTCTGGATAAGTTGTATATAAAGGTGATAATTTCACACACATTGGAAGCCCGCATATAGTGTACTAGAATTAACCGTTCAGTTGTTGCTCATTCGACACTCTTCTTTTAGACCTTAACTGTTTTCAATCTTCATGTCTATTTAGGCAACAGGATGGGGTAAGAAAGTTATAACCAATCGGTGGATTCCTAAACATCGGGATTTTCTCACTTCTCATGAGATTCGATTGAAGACAATAATGCTAGAACGATATGTAGCCAACCGTGCAAACACAAGATTTGTCACATTCTTCCTGCTGAATGCGAGGTTACTATTGTCCATCAGGCTTAAGTTTATCAGCAGCATGGTTTTGACGGATGGGTATGTCGAAGAGCAAAAAAAGGAGTTTCAGGTGGGCAAAAGAGCTTCTGAACGTGTCGGGCTTCTATTTACAACATATTGTGGTCATAATCCAGTAAATTTTACGACCCAGGATGTTCATTCTATGGACCTGACAGATCCATTTGACTGTGACTACCGAAAACAGTGCTGGAGTTAGGTGTTGTTGCCCTTTTCAATCTTGGTTTTTTTGTAAACCTGATGAACAATTAACCCTCGTGCTTTTGTACAGTTTGTAAGCTAGAGTTAGATGTTCCTGCCCTTTTCAACTCGGCTGTGACTGTCATATTTTCTTTGAAACAAGGCAAATGGCTTGCCATTCGTTTAATTTAGAGTGAAATATTGTAACAAATCCCAACCAAGGGAAATAACATCACTCTCGCCGGCTGCTTGAGCTCACTGTGCATTACAGAAGCCAAGTGATTAGCCCCCACCAGCACCCACAAACTTATTTCGAACTAGCACATCAAATGGGCTGTAAATTTTCATAGGAAAGGCTGCATGACCGTGACAGATTTGGATTCTGACATTTTGGACCCGCGAGGAAATAGCCATATCCAAGGTGGTGTCGACTTACTAGCCAGTCAACAAACGATTTTGCCTACCAGCCGTTGGATTGACATCCAACATCTGTCGTGTATCCTCTATCTCTTGTCTTCTTCTTCCTCCAGCCGCCCAAACCAAACCACCTCGTCGGCTCCGCCTGCTCCCGCCTCCCATGACTGGCTGCGCCTCCGCCTCCCTACCCTACGTACCCTCCAACGTTGGCCAGTCCCTCCCTCTATTCCCCCACACGTCATGCTATTCTCCGGCGACGTCAGCCCCCACACGCACCCGCGCCCGAACCAGTCAACCCTCGTACTCCCCTCCGCCTGCGACTGGCCGGTGCATCTTCCACGGCTCCTGTTCATTCCATCCGAGGCCTCGCCGTCGTCCTCCGCCTTGCGGCCTTGGTTCGCTCGCCGTGCGTGGTGCGCCGCCCTCTTGCGTTGTCAACGTCGCCAACAACCGAGAGGAACAAGGAGATGACTGTACGTGGAGTGGATGATAGTAGGGACCCACCAGTGTCATGGCAGTACGCAAGCAAGTGCCTCTATATTACAAGCCCAAAAATATGGTTCCTCCTGATGGTTGGACATCTGGGGCTCATGCCATTGTCAATGTAGTCAATAAACGAGAGAATTACACTACGAGCGGCTGACACCAGGGACCCAGTAAGTCATGTAGTTTTTTTTTGAGGAACAAGCAGTTGCTATTTATACTAGTTTTAGCGACGGATCAGGGTAACAACGGGGCTGTGCGGGGCTGTGGCCCGTCTAGCCAGGGTTTACTTATGTTTACGACATCATGAGCCCAGTTGTGTTTTTTTCTTGCTGAAAATGGCTAGCCCAGTTCTATTTTTTAAAAGAAATACCCAAACAAGGCCTACTTGCTTTATCGGCCCTGCTGGGCTGCAAATCTTTCAAGAAGAGGAGAGTTTCATTCGGTTTGCCCAGAAATGGGCTGTACACTTTTAAAACACATCAAACTGGGAATTAGTTTCAATTTTTTTTCATTACAAGATATTAAATTCCATTGATTTTTATGCGTGGACAATTATTTGGATTTTCTATTTATATAAATTATTTTTCAAAATAGTTTGAATGTGAATCGATATTTCTGGATTAAAAACAGTTGACCGCGCCGAAATATGCAAAATTTCGTATACTTTTTAACCGTGGCCACAGTATGGGGTGTAATGCTAATAAAAAGAAGATGGGTCCAAAAAAATTCTTAAGAATTAGCAAATGGGGTGTACATTATTAGAAATAATGGCAGATGGGTTGTATGCTATTTTCCACAGATTTGAGGCTGACTTGTGGGCCTACTACAGGTTGACGCGTATGCTTTCATAAAAAAAAGGTTGACGCACACGCAACGCCCTGTCAACTTAGTCAACACACGAGAGCAGTGACTGTTGGATGTCCATCCAACGACTGTCGTGCTTCTTCAATCTTTGCTCTTCATGCTCCAGCCGCTCAAACAAGCGCCGACGGGACTGCCTGCTTGTAGGACCTTGAGAAGAGGTGTCTAGAGGGGGGGTGATTAGACACTAAGTATCAAAGTTGCAGTTTTTAACTTCTTTAAGTTTAAGTGGAATTTAGGCACAAGTTTAGCATTCACAATACATAACAAGCAAGCATGCAAAGAGTATATGAGCAGCGGAAAGTAAAGCATGCAACTTGCAAGAATGTAAAGAGAAGGGTTTTGGAGGATTCAAACGCAATTGGAGACACGGATATTTTTGTCGTGGTTCCGATAGGTGGTGCTATCGTACATCCACGTTGATGGAGACTTCAACCCACGAAGGGTAATGGTTGCGCGAGTCCACGAAGGGCTCCACCCACGAAGGGTCCACGAAGAAGCAACCTTGTCTATCCCACCATGGCCATCACCCACGAAGGACTTGCCTCACTAGCGGTAGATCTTCACGAAGTAGGCGATCTCCTTGCCCTTACAAACTCCTTGGTTCAACTCCAGAATCTTGTCGGAGGCTCCCAAGTGACACCTAGCCAATCTAGGAGACACCACTCTCCAAGAAGTAACAAATGGTGCGTTGATGATGAACTCCTTGCTCTTGTGCTTCAAATGATAGTCTCCCCAACACTCAACTCTCTCTCATAGGATTTGGATCTGGTGGAAAGAAGATTTGAGTGGAAAGCAACTTGGGGAAGGCTAGAGATCAAGATTCATATGGTAGGAATGGAATATCTTGGCCTCAACACATGAGTAGGTAGTTCTCTCTCAGAACTGGTAAGTTGGAAGTGTAGGTTTGTTCTGATGGCTCTCTCCACGAATGAAGAGGAGGTGGAGGGGTATATATAGCCTCCACACAAAATCTAACCGTTACACACAATTTACCAAACTCGGTAGGACCGAATCGAGAAACTCGGTCAGACCAATTTAGCAAATCTAGTGACCGTTAGGATTTTCGGTGGGACCGACATGCAACTCGGTAGGACCAATATGGTTAGGTTTAGGGCATAACGTGGTCTCGGTGAGACCGATTACACAAACTCGGTGAGACCGATTTTGGTAATTAGCTAACCAGAGAGTTGATCAGGGAAACTCGGTGGGACTGATTACTCAAACTCGGTGGGACTTATTTTGGTAATAAGTTAACCAGAGAGTTTGCATTCTCGGTAGTACTAATTGCTCAAACTCGGTGAGACCGATTTTGGTAATGGACATACACAGAGAGATTACAATCCCATCTTGGTGAGACCGAGATCCCTATCGGTGAGACCGATTTGCCTAGGGTCTGTGGTAGTGGCTATGACATCTGAACTCGGTGGCGCCGGATAGAAAGAATCGGTATGGCCGAGTTTGACTTTAGGTTTAGGTCATATGTGTGGAAGTGGGAAAGTAGTTGAGGGTTTTGGAGCATATCACTAAGTACTGTGGAGCAAGAAACTCATTAAGCAACACCTCATCCCTTCTTGATAGTATTGGCTTTTCCTATAGACTCAATGTGATCTTGGATCACTAAAATGTAAAATGAAGAGTCTTGAGCTTTAAGCTTGAGCCAATCCTTTGTCCTTAGCATCTTGAAGGAGTTCCCACATCTTTTAGTCCATGCCACTCCATTGTTGAACTTATCTGAAACATACTAGATAAAAGTGTTAGTCCAACAAGAGATATGTTGACATTAATTACCAAAACCACCTAGGGAGCACTTGTGCTTTCACTGCTCCCTCCTCCCGCAGCTGGCTATGCTGCCGCGCAGGCCTCACGGCCCCACCGTAGTCCCATCGCTGGCCTAGCTATCCCTCTACTCACCCACACATGTTGTTATTCTCCGGCGATGGCAGACGAACCAGTAAACCCTCGTACTCCTTCACGTGGGAAACAACTGCCGAGTATTCCCTGGCACCGTGTCGTTCCCTTCCTAGGCCTCGCCGTCATCCAACG
Source organism: Triticum aestivum (assembly GCF_018294505.1). NCBI lineage: Eukaryota > Viridiplantae > Streptophyta > Magnoliopsida > Poales > Poaceae > Triticum > Triticum aestivum. The sequence goes on from NC_057798.1 coordinate 444,753,506, forward strand.
CCCTGGTGCTCTCGGCGCGGCCTGGTCAACGTGGTCAATGAACGACATCCATCGGAAGTGGACTGTACGTGGAGAGGCTGACAGCTGGGTCCACGGCCGCACGCAAGGAAATACCTCCTTATTACACGCAAAATAATGATTCCTCCACCTGACAGCTAGGACCCACAGGAAGGGCCTCTGTATTTCACAAAAAAATGTTCCCCCCGCTGACAGGTCGGACCCACCAGCTATATCTTCGCACGCAAGGAAGTGCCTCCTTATTACGCCCAAAAAAATGAATACCCCCTGCTAGCTGGGACCCACCATATTGTTGGGCTGACTTGTGGGCCTACTAAGTTGACGTGGACAGAGGGCTTTGTCAACTTAGTCAATACTCCAGTGACCATATGATGTCCATCCAACGGCCATAGTGCTTCTTCAACCTCTGGTCTTCTTGCTCCAGCCGCCCAAAGTAGCGCCGGTCGTGCCGCCTTCTCCTGCCTCCCGTGACCGGCTGTGCTACCGCGGAGGCCTCACTGCCCCATACTACTCCCACCACTGGCCAGGCCATCCCTCCACTCACTCACACCGCAGTCGAACCAGTGAACGCTCGTCCTCCTCTCCGCGTGGGCATCCACTGTCGCGTCTTGCCCGGCTCCACGTCGTCCCCTTCCTAGGCCTCGTCGTCGTCCACCGTCGTGGTGCTCTCAGCGTGGCGTGGTCAATGTGGTCAACGACCGACTTCCATCGGAAGAGTATTGTACGTGGAGAGGCCTACAGCTGGGTCCACGGCAGCCGCGAGGAAGAGCCTCCTTATTATGCGGAAAATAATTAGTCCTCCACCTGACAGCGAGCACCCACCGGACGGGCCACTAGTATTTTGCGAAAAAAACATTTCCCCTTGACTGCTGGGACCCACTGGACGGGCCACCGCATTTCGTGAAAAAAACGTTCGCCCCGCTGTCAGCACGGACCCACCGGAAGTGCCTCCTTATTACGCACAAAAAAATGAATACTCCCCCGGCTAGCTGGGACCCACCTTGGTGGGAGGCTGACTTGTGGGCCTACTAAGTTGACGGGGACGAAGGGCTTTGTCAACTTAGTCAATATGAATGATTCTAGCTCCAGTGACTGTACGATGTCCATCCAACGGCTGTAGTGCTTCTTCAACCTCTGGTCTTCTTGCTCCAGCCGCCCAAAGCAGCGCCGGTCGTGCCACATGCTCCTGCCTCCCGTGGCCTGTTGTGCTGCCGCGGAGGCCTCACTGCCCCCTACTATTCCCACCGCTGGTCATGCCATGCGGCGACAGCAGCCTCACACTGCAGTCGAACCTGTGAACCTTCGTACTCCTCTCCGCGCGGGCTTCCACTGCCGCGTCTTCCCTGGCTCCGCGTCATCCCCTTCCTAGGCCTCGCCGTCGTCCACCGCCGTGGTGCTCTCCGCACGGCGTGGTCAACATGGTCAAGGAACGACTTCCATTGGAAGCGTACTATACGTGGAGAGGCTGACAGGTGGGTCCATGGCCACAGCCTAGTTTTTTTGTGATTTGCCAAGTAAGTCGCTTTGTCAGGCCTGTTGGGCTGCAAATCTTTCAAGAGGAGGAGAGTTTTCATTCGCCTGGCCAAGAAAATGGCCCATCACTAATGAGAAATGGGTTGTACATTTTTAAAACACATCAAACCGGCAATTAGTTTCAAATATCTTTTTTATTTATTTCAAGATTTTAAATTACATTGATTTTAATGCGTGGAGAATTTGTTGGATTTTATATTGATATACATTTATTTTTAAAATCAGTTTGAATGTGAGTCGAAATTTCGGGATTAAAAACAGTTCGGACCGCACCGAAATATGCAAAATTTCGTATAATTTTTTAACCGTGGCCACAATATAGGCCGTAATGCTAACAAAAAGAATATGGGCTCCAAAAAACCATAAGAAATAGCAAATGGGCTGTAAATTATTAGAAATAATGGCAGATGGGTTGTATGCTGTTTTCCACAGATTTGATGCTTTCCTAAAAAAGATGTTGACGCACAAGTAGTGACTGTTGGATGTCCATCCAACGGCCGTCATGCTTCTTCAATCTCTGCTCTTCCTGCTCCAGCCGCTCAAACAAGCGCCGACGGGACTGCCTCCTCCCTCCTCCCCGCGGATGGCTGTGCTGCCGCGCAGGCCTCACCGCCCCACCGTACTCCCATCGCTGGCCTAGCCATCCCTCTACTCACCCACACCTGCTGTTATTCTTTGGCGACGGCAGACGAACCAGTAAACCCTCGTACAGTCATACTCCCCTCCGCATGGGAAACAACTGCCAAGTCTTCCCTGCCTCCGTGTCGTACCCTTCCTAGGCCTCACCGTCGTCCATCGCCCTGGTGCTCTCGGCGCGGCCTAGTCAACGTGGTCAACAACCGACATGCATCTGAAGTGGACTGTACGTGGAGAGGCCGACAGCTGGGTCCACGGCCGCACGCAAGGAAATGCCTCCTTATTACGTGCAAAATAATGATTCCTGCACCTGACATCAGGGACCCACCAGAAGGGCCTCTGTACTTCGCGAAAAAAATGTTACCGCCGCTAACAGCTCGGATCCACTAGCTATATCTTCGCACGCAAGGAAGTGCCTCCTTATTACGCACAAAAAAATGAATACTCCCCCTGTTAGCTGGGACCCAGTATAGTGGCAGGCTGATTGTGGGCCTACTAAGTTGACGGGGAAGGAGGGCTTTGTCAACTTAGTCAATATGCACGATTCTAGCTCCAGTGACCGTACAATATCCATCCAACGGCCGTAGTGCTTCTTCAACCTCTGGTCTTCTTGCTCCAGCCACCCAAACCAGCACCGGTCGTGCCTCGTGCTCCTGCCTCCCGTGGACGGTTGCGATGCGGCGGAGGCCTCACCAACCCCTACTACTCCCACCGCTGGCCAGGCCATCCCTCTACTCACCCACACCCCTGTTATTCTCCAGCGACGGCAGCCTCACACCGCAGCGAACCAGTGAACCCTCGTACTCCTCTACGCGTGGGCATCCACTGCCGTGTATTCCCCGACTCCGTATCGTCCTCTTCCTAGGCCTCGCCGTCGTCCACCGCCCTGGTGCTCTCGGCGCGGCGTGGTCAACATGGTCAAGGAATGGCTTCCATCGGACGTGGACTGTACGTGGAGAGGCTGACAGCTGGGTCCACGGCCGCAGCAAGGAAGTGCCTCCTTATTATGCGCAAAATAATTATTCCTCCACCTGACAGCGGGGACCCACCGGACGGGCCACCGTATTTCATGAAAAAAACGCTTCCCCCTGACTGTTGGGACCCACCAGCTACATCTTCGCACGCAAGGAAGTGCGTCCGGGCCAAAAAACGATTTGCCCCCCTGACTGCTGGGACCCACCAGCAACATCTTTGCATGCAAGGAAGTGCCTGACAGTCGGGACCCACCTGGTCGAAGCGTACGTAGCATTGTCATTCTGGTCGCGAACGTGTATGTACATATATACTGGTCGATGTAGAGGCGTGCACGTGTCGTAATAGAGGCACGCACGTGTCGTAGTAGAGGTGCGTACGTGTCATAGTAGAGGCGCGCACGTAGCATGTACACGTATGTACAGCTGCCAGTGTGCAAGAAAGAAAATATGGCCACGTATGTGTACATACGGACGGGGTCTCGAACGCCTACTCGCGCATACGTATGGCCAGGGCTCGTGTACATGGCTGGGTCGGAACGGAGAAACAGCGTCGTCGTCGTGTTCATGGGAGGCAACGGAATGCTTTGTGTTCATGGGGAGGCAACGAAATGCGTCGTGTTCATCAGGAGGCAACAGAACACGTGGGAGCTAACCGGCTGGGTCGGAACGGAATGCGTCGTCGTGTTCATCGGGAGGGCTTGGACGGAACATGCGATGGAAACGAGGCCTGGCGTACCACACAACGGAGGAAACGGCCTTGTGTTCGACCGGCCACATTCGAAACGGGATCATGTTCATCGGGAGGGGTGTGGCGTACCGCAAAACGGAGGAAACAGACCTCCTACGGTCGAAACGGGGTTCCTGTTGATCGGGAGTGGTGTGGCGTACCGCAAAACGGACGAAACGGACCTCCTACGGTCGAAACGAGGGTCCTCTTGATCGGGAGGGGTGTGGCGTACCGCAAAACGGACGAAACAGACTTGTGTTGGAGCGCTACGGTCGAAATGGGGGTCCTGTTCATCGGGAGGGGTGTGGCGTACCGCAAAACGGGACTCCACGAGATACTGTTCATCTCCACCGTCGACCTCCTCCAGCCTCCACGGGCTACCGTCGACCTCCTCCAGCCACCACGGGCTCCTGTTCATCTAGCCTCCACTGCGCGCTACTCCACCGGCTACTGTTCAACCACCTCTCCACGGGCACCCCTCCATCGTCTACTGTTCATCAGCCCTCCACACCACGGGGTCTTGTTCATCCAGAGGTAACGCCACCGCTCACTGTTCATCCAACCCCCCCTGCAATGCTCATTGTTCATCCAATCGATCGGCTTTAGTTAGCAGCAGTAGCGAAGGAACCGTTCGATAGGGTTCAGTTAACAGCCTTCGATCGATCGCTCGGGTTCAGTAACGCGTAGTCTGCAGTGCAATCGCTCGGGTTCAGTTAGAGCCCAACACCTAGCACACACGCGCGTACGTGTACGAGAGAAACGCACATCGCTCGGCCCCCGACCTCCCACCGTAACCGGGAACTCCCCAAATTTTCCTCGCCCTCGCTTCTACCATGGTTTTTTCCGTCATGGACGGCCCAAAGAATGTCATGCAGCTGCGTCTCCGGCCCGCCCAGGACAAAAAGCCCATTTTCTGTCATGATTTTTTGTCATAGAAGTAGGAGCCCACCACATCTATGATGATACCGGGTTTTGTCACAATTATCGTCATAGAAGTGTCATATGTATGACAGGAAAAAAATTCGTTCGGCCCAAAATGTCATGGATGTGTCTTTTTTTTAGTGATATATACCTATTCTTGGAGAGAGAAAATCAGAGAGAAGGATTCATCACGTTTTATGATACGAAGCCGCCGCCACCTCCTGTTCTTCATCGGAAGGGGCTGATCGGGAGCCGTTCAGGGCTCCAGAGGGTGGAAATCGACGCCATCATCATAAGCAACCTTCCTCCATCACAAATTTCATGATGCTCACCATCGGGAGTGAGTGATTCCTTCGTAGGCTTGCTAGACGGTGATGGGTTGGATGAGGTTTATCATGTAAGCAAGTTAGTTACGTTAGGATTTGATCCCTAGTATCAATTATGTTCTGAGATTGATGTTGCTATGACTTTGTTATGCTTAATGCTTGTCACTAGGGCTTGAGTGTCATGATTTCAGATCTGAACCTATTATCTTTTCATGAGTATATGTGTGTTCTTGATCATATCTTGCAAGATGTAGACACCTATTACGAGTTATGATCTGCATACCCCAAGGTGACAATAATTGGGATTCTTTCCGGTTATTACCGTAGTTTGAGGAGTTCATGTATTCACTAAGTGCTAATGCTTTGTTTAGGTTCTCTATTAAAAGGAGGCCTTAATATCCCTTAGTTTCCTTATGGACCCGCTGCCACGGGACGGTAGGACAAAAGATGTCATGTAAGTTCTTTTCCATAAGCATGTATGACTATATACGAAATACATGCCTATAGTACATTTATGAATTGGATCTAGTTCTGTGTCGCCCTAGGTTATGAGTGCTACATGATGAATATTATCCAACACAATTATCCATCATTGATCCAATGCCTACAAGCTTTTCACATATTGATCTTGCTAAGTTACTTTTGTTGTTGCTACTGTTACAATCAGTAAAAAAAAACTATTACTGTTCCCATTGCCACTGTTACCGTTACTATCATACTACTTTGCTACTAAATACTTTGCTGCAGATATTAAGTATTTCAGGTGTGGTTGAATTGACAACTCAACTGCTAATACTCACGAATATTCTTTGTCTCCCCTTGTGTCGAATCAATAAATTTGGGTTGAATACTCTACCCTCGAAATCTGTTGTGATCCCCTATACTTGTGGGTTATCATGCCCTTTTGCTTCATGCAACCCCAACACCAACACTGGCGCTCCGACGAATTCTTGAATATAATTTTCTTCAGGGGCGTTATGAAAGGATCGATATAGTTGACTAGAGGGGGGGTGAATAGGCAACTAACAATTTTTAGCTTTTCTTTACCAAATTAAACTTTGCATCAAAGTAGGTTGTCTAGATATGCAACTAGGTGAGCAACCTATATGATGCAACAACAATAAGCACCCAAGAAAGTGAAGGATATAACACAATAAAACTTGCACAAGTAAAGGTAAGAGATAACCAAGAGTGGAACCGATGGAGACGAGGATGTGTTACCGAAGTTCCTTCCCTTTGACGGGAAGTACGTCTCCGTTGGAGCGGTGTGGAGGCACAATGCTCCACAAGAAGCCACTAGGGCCACCATATTCTCCTCACGCCCTCACACAATGTGAGAGTCGTGATTCCATGATTGGAGCCCTTGAAGGCGGCAACCGGACCTTTACAAACAAGGTTGGGGCTCTCTCCACAACTTAATTGGAGGCTCCCAACGAAACCCCGGAGCTTCACCATAATGGAATGTGGCTCCGAAGTGAACTCTTGCAACAAGGGTGCCCAAGCACCTAAGAGTAACAAAATCCACACAAGAAGGTATGGGGGAATCAATTTTCCTTTGGTGAGAGTGTAGATCTAGGTCTCCTCCTTCAATCCCTAGCACATCAACAATTTTGAGTGGCTAGAGAAAGAGATCGGGCAAGAAAGCTTTGAGGGCATTAATGGAGGAGAGAGAGGGGCAATAGGTAGGTGGGAGGAAGGAGAAGCACCTCCTTAAATAGGGTCCTCTCAGATCTAACCATTATGCGCAGAAATACATAGGAGCGGTACTTCCGCAAGTGTCACCGGTACAACCGGTGAATGCGGGAAACCCCTACTAGGGCACCAGGGCAGTACTTCCGGTGGAAGAGCCGGTAGTACCGGTATATCAAAACATATCGGAACTACCGTCCCACCACCGCCCGACTACCGCCTCACCACAGAAGGAAATCACCCCAGGCCGGTAGTTAGAGCGGTGGTTGGGCCGGAGCTACCGCTGGGCCAGCAGTTCCTGAGTAGTGGAGTCCGAGGCGGTACTACTACCCTGAACACCGGTACTACCGGTTTTTAAAGAAAAAACCGGAACTTCCGTTCCACTACCGGTCTACCACCGTACCTGGTACGGAAGGGAGTCACCCCTAAGCGGTACTTGGGGCGGTGGTAAGACCGGAACTACCGGCCACCGGTACAACCGCCCAAAGGAGCGGTACTACCGCCATGGGCAAAACTGCACAGAACAGAGAACTTTGGGGAGCCCCTCTCTTCTCGAACGGAGGGTGTCGGTGGGTGCAGAGAACGTGTACGTGAAGAGATTCACCCAATACCATCCGATGTGGATTCCCTCTTAAAAGTACTGATATCCTACGACCTAAGGAATAAAGTGTCGGAAACTCCGTTTTCGATCTTTTCCGCATAGAGGGAAGGCCTAACCGTCTTGTGCCGCACAATGTGTACCTGAGAAAACTAGGACGCATGATTAGTCCACACGAGTGTTGTCATCATCACCAAAACCTTAAGGTAGAAGATGCTATTACAATCTCCCCCTTTTTGGTGGATAATGACAACCACTCGAAAGGCACGGGAGGTATAGAAAATATAGACGGGGCTCCCCCTGAGTGTGAGCATTATTTAGAGTTTTCTTTGAGATAGCAAATGCTCAGACTAAGGTCACTGCTCCCCCTAGATTTTATAGACCACCTAGTGACAACAAAAACAATATCGAGCATAAAGCACAAGATAGTAGAACAGAGCATGCAAGCTTAACTGACAAAATAGTGCATAGATAAATAGATAAGGGACGCATGTCTTACACCATGCACAACGACACACCAGGGACGAGTTTAGATAAATAGATAAGGGACACATGTCTTACACCATGCACAACGGCACACCAGGGACGAGTTCACAAGACACTAAAAAGCAACTGCAAAAGAACGCAAGGGACCAACTACAAATGAACCCCCCATGCAACTCCCGTGACCTAATGGAGCTCTCTCCCCCTTTGGCATCAAGACACCAAAAAGGAAAAGAGTGAAGCTAGCGCCCCGGGGCTCAGTAGATCTCCTCACCAGTCGCTGCAGAACTGCTAGAAGCATCATCATCACCATCATCAGTGTCGTCAGGCTCCTCAGCCTCCTCGGCTTACTCAGACTCCTCAGACCCCACCATAGTCGCCTCAGGACCACGGAAAGAAGAGGTGGCAGGCGCTTCATCAGACCACTAACAATTATCCATGCACCACGAATCCTCAGGAGTGATAGTCTTCTCAGAGCCACTCTTCACATCTGGCACATTGAGGTGCTTCATCAATTGAATCTGCCTGCGACGCACCATCTTATCAGCAACATGGGCCTTGTAGAGCTTCTTCTGAACGTGAGTTTGTAAGTGGAAGGTCTTCTTGATTTTGGACATCAGCTTGTCAACCCAAGAGGGCTGGGCCCCAGCCTCCAACTCAAAGTCATCATCGTTCGAGGTAGCATACACATCCTCCTGATTGCCCATAGAAAAACGAGGAGTCTTATGCTTCTTCTTCCTTAGAACCTTAACCTCATGCTCCATGAGGTTTGCAGGAGTGGAGAGAGGCTCTCCTGGCCTATGGACAGCCCAAACGGTGTTCAGAAACTGCATCACAAAGGGAGCATAGATCGGTACCTTGCGGTACCACACCATATTGTACATCTCCTCCCACATCCACTTGGAAACATCAAACGTGATGCCAGATCCCCTCTTGGTCTTCATGGACACAAGTAAATCCACCAGATAACCATAAATATCATCTTGCTTCCCGACCTTGGGAAGCAGCACACACCGGAACACACGATGCATAATGTCATAGAATGGCAGAAGATCACTGGACTTACCCACAATGCCATGTCCAGGAATGTTTAGAGGGGCAAGCTTCACCTTATCCATGGATTGAGGTCTGTCGTGAGGACGGAGACCTCCTTGACCCTCCTCCCCGATATCCTCATAGCCAAGAGCATTGCAGAAAGCTCGCCAGGGGACATGAAATAATTCATCACGGCACATGAAGGAAAGGTGACACTCAGCATCAAAGCTGAAGTAGTCAAGGTTGTTCCTCCAATGATCAATGTCAATGGACCACATCCGGGTGAACTTGTTCTTGTGATGCTCGAAGATTTCTGACACAATCCTCATCTGAACTCATTCCGGAACTGAGGGTTGTTCCAACGAGGAGTAGGTGCAGCAGAGTAGGGATCCTGAAAACGAGCCTTTTGCCAGTCCGGCTTCTTCCACTTGTGCATTGGCATCACATCACGCTGCTTTGTAGTAGCAGACTTCTCCCGACGGGTGGCTTTGGTAGGGAGGACCACCTCATGAGAATCCCCATTGTCATCCGACGGTTTGCCCCTACGGGCCCTCTTCTTGGCGTTTCGAGGCTTTTGAGCAGCATGAGAGCTAGAGCCACCTGAAAACGCACACAGAGAGCACACAGAAACCCCAGCAAAGATGAGAAGAATGTACACAAGATCAGAGGAATACTTCTCATGTATGTAAATAGAAGAGGAACAGTGCAGATGGGTTCAGAGATGGCGGTTGTTCTGGTTGTTCGACTGGTAGTACCGCTCCAGCGGTAGTACCACTCGCAAGGAGCAGTAGTACTGCTGAGAGTCGATCTGCCTAGAGGAAGAATAGGAACAACCCTATCTCGAATCTAGATGCATTATTCCTACTACTAGCTACGCACAGGAAACAGGAGGAGTTTATACGGATCTCTGCCACCAAACATTTGTCCAAAAATGCGGGAGTACAAGCAATGCCCTAGAGAGAGGATTCAACAAGAGGAACCCTAAAAATGAGAAGAGCAGGGCATTACCGGTATTCATGGGAGGAGATCGAAGAAGAGGCGGCCTCAACGGAGCAGATCCGATGAAGGGCCGACCGATTCGGAGGGCCTGAGGGCGCTCTGGGGCGACGAGCGGAACAACCGGCGGCTAGGGTTCGGATGAGGGACGAGCGTGAAGGGAAAAAGAAACCCCTTCAGCACGCGCCCCTTATATAGGCGCCCAGATGTCAGCCGGTCGTACCTCTTCTAAAAGCGGTAGTACCACTCCTGTAGCTAGCCGGTGTTTGAGAGTGGTACTTCCGCTCTAGAAGTAGCAGTAGTACCGCTGCCAAATATCGGTAGTACTGGCCAGTGGTACCGGTGCAGGTAGGAGCGGTAGAACTGCTCGTACATGATGGGAAGTACTGATGGGACTACCCAACCTAGTGGCAGAACAGTAGAACCACTCTGACCACCGGTTGTACCGCCAAGTTGTACCAACCCGTGCACAAAGAGTTCAAACTTGTGTACATTGGAAAGATGGCTTGGGATGAGAAGGCTTAGGATGGAAGAACGACATTGTATTATGATGATGAAGACTCTCAAGAGTGCAAGAAGTGAACAAACAAAATCCACTCTTTAGAGAATTCAAACATCTAGGGGAACACAAAGGCAAGGCAAAAGGAAACACACAAAAGAGACTACCTTTGCACAAGGGCAGTGGCCGGAGCCACCTATGTTTGAGCAAATGGTATGGCGCCGCGAAGAATTATCCTTGGTGCCATGACCAAAACTCATCTTTGAAGCACAAGTACCATAAAAAATGGCTAATGTGAAAGACTCGATCAATTTATGCATAATGGGGGGAGGGAGAGTTCATTGAGAGAACAACACTCCCCCTATGTCCATGCCTACACCTAAACAAGACATCATTAAGAGTGTGGTGGGGTGTGCAAGAGTTCAAGCCACATTGCTCAAATCAATGATATTTAGCTCATGCCTTAACACGCGAAATCTTGCTTCATCCAAGGGCTTCGTGTAAATATCTGCAAGGTTATCATGAGTGTTGACATACTTGAGCTTAATCTCCCCTCACTTAATGTGATCCCAGATGAAGTGATACCGAATCTCAATATGCTTCATCTTGAAGTGTTGCACCGGGTTGAGAGAGATCTTGATGGCACTTTCATTGTCACACCAAAGAGGCACTTCGTCACAAGTGACACTGTAATCCTTCATAGTTTGCCTCATCCATAGAAGTTGAGCACAACAACTACCGGCAGCCACATACTCTGCTTCAGTGGACGAGAGAGATACACAACTTTGCTTCTTAGAATACCAACTCACTAAAGAGTAACCAAGCAATTGGCACCCTCCCGAGGTGGACTTCCTATCCAGTTTGTCTCCTGCCCAATCTAAGTCTGTATAGCCCAAAATATCAAAGTTGGCTCCTCTTGGGTACCATAAGCCAAAGTTTGGGGTATGAGCCAAATATTGGAAGATTCGCTTGACCGCCACAAAGTGGCTTTCCTTAGGTGCGGCTTGAAACCGTGCACAAATTCCCATGCTCAACATGATATCCAGTCTAGATGCAAAAAGGTAAAGCAAGGATCCAATCATGGAGCGATATACCTTTTGATCCACCGCTTTACCATTGGGATCAATGTCAAGTTGGCATTTGACGGGCATTGGAGTGGAGGCTGGCTTGACATCACTTAGCTTGAATGTCTTGAGCATGTCTTGAGTGTATTTGGCTTGGTTGATGAAGGTTCCTTCTCTTCTTTGCTTGATTTCGAACCCGAGAAAGAACTTCAACTCTCCCATCATGGACATCTTGAACTTTGAGGTCATGAGAGCAGCAAATTCCTCATTGAAAGATTTGTTAGGGGAACCAAAGATAATATCATCAACATATAGTTGGCACACAAACAACTCCCCTTTGACCTTCTTAGTAAAAAGAGTGGGGTCGATTTTCCCAATTTCGAACCCACGATCTTGTAACAACTCAGTAAGATGCTCATACCACGCACGTGGGGCTTGTTTAAGGCTATAGAGTGCCTTGTTGAGTTGGTACACTTGATCGAGGAAATAGGGATCCTCGAACCCGCAGGTTGTTTGACATATACCAACTCATTAATGGGACCATTAAGAAAAGCACTCTTCACATCCATTTTCTGCAACTTGAAATTATGATGAGAATCATAAGCAAAAACAAACGAATAGATTCAAGGCGAGCAACGGGAGCAAAGGTTTCACCGTAGTCGATACCCTCGACTTGGAAGTAGCCTTGTGCCACCAAACGAACCTTGTTGCGAACAATGATTCCATGAGCATCTTGCTTGTTCTTGAATATCCACTTGGTTCCAATGACATTATGATTCCCGGTTGGCCTTGGTAATAATTTCCGCACTTGGTTGTGCTCGAAGTTGTTGAGTTCTTCATGCATGGCATTGATCCAATCCGGATCCTCGAGCGCCTCATAGACCTTTTGGGGTTCGACACAAGAAACAAACGCGTGATGTTCACAATAGTTTGCTAATTGTCTACGAGTGCTTACCCCCTTTCTTAGGCTTCCAACCACATTCTCCATGAGATGACCTTTGGTAGTGAGCTTGGAAGCGATCTTCACGGCACGACGCTCTAATTCCTCCTCGGATGTGAAACGAGGAGGGGCAACTTGATCATATTGAGGGCCGTCTTGAGCTTGTTCTTGATCTTGAGCTTGCTCTTGATATTGAACTTGCTCGAAAGGGAGAACTTGACCTTGGGCATCACTTGGTGGTTCACCACCATCTTGAGGTTGATCTTTCCCTTGATCTTGTTCACGAGGTTGAGGGCCTTCACTTTGTTATTCGGAAGCGTGTGGGTCTTGGGTTGGTGATGGCTCCACTTGAGTGGAGCATTGTCCTTCTCCTTCGGCCACAAGGGATTCCTCAATGGGTAGGATATGACCAACACCCATTCTTCTTATGGCTTGGGGAGGCATTTCATCACCTACATCACAAGTACCACTTTGCTCCACTTGGGAGCCGTTATTCTCGTCAAACTCCATGTTACACGTCTCCTCAATGAGTCTGGTGAACTTGTTGAGGACATGGTAAGCATGAGAGTTTGTAGCATAACCAACAAATATGCCCTCATGAGCTCTAGCCTCAAATTTAGACGGACGAACACCTTTCTTGAGAATGAAACACTTACACCCGAATACCCCGAAGTACTTGAGGTTGGGCTTGTTACCGATGAGTATTTCATAGGGAGTCATGTTCAAGCCTTTGCGGAGATAGAGCCGATTGGATGCATGACGTGCTGTGTTGATGGCTTCGGCCCAAAAGTTGTAAGGAGACTTGAACTCTGCCATCATTGTCCTTGCCGCATCCATCAACGTCCGATTCTTCCTCTCCGTGACACCATTTTGTTGAGGGGTGTATGGTGCAAAATATTGATGCTTCATCCCCTCATCACTAAGAAACTCATCCAAGGTGTACTTCTTGAAATCGGTGCCGTTGTCACTCCTTATTGTCAAGATCTTTGCATCATGTCAATGTTGAGCTTCATTTGCAAAGTCGATGAAGGTTTGTTGAGTCTCACTCTTCCTCTTGAAGAAATATACCCAAGTATATCTTGAATAATCATCCACAATCACCAAGCAATACTTTCTACCCCCAAGACTATCAAAGGATGGAGGCCCAAAGAGATCCATGTGAAGGAGCTCCAAGGGTCTCTTCGAGTAGATGATAGTCGTGGGAGGGTGAGCCTTCTCATGTAGCTTTCCTTTGATACAAGCACTGCAAGCACAATCTTTGGCAAAACTAACATTTGTTAGTCCATGGACATGGTCCCCTTGAGAAGACTTTGAAAAGATCTCATCTTGACGTGGGCTAAACGGCGATGCCAAAGCCATCCCACATCAACTTTAGCCATTAGGCATGTCGCAGTCTTAGTGGGTCGCTCCGAAAATTTAATCACATAAAGACCATTCTCGACATGCCCAACAAAGGCTGCTTTAAGAGTCTTGCTATACAAGAGGGCAACGGTATCAATATCAAAGAATGTGGAAAAGCCCATGATTGCAAGTTGACGAACGAAATGTAGATTGTAAGCAAGGGACTCAACAAGCATGACTTTCTCGATCGTGAGATCATGAGAAATGACAACCTTGCCAAGACCCAATACCTTAGAAGACTAGGCATCACCCCACTCGACGTTGGTGGGAATAGAAGGGATCGTGTGCACGTCCACCACCAAATCCTTGCTTCCGGTCATATGATTTGTGGCTCCACTATCGAGCAACCATGATCCCCCACTAGAAGCAAACACCTACAAGAGATCAATGCTTGGTTTTATGTACCCATTTTGTATTGGGTCCTTTGATGTTAGTAACAAGGGTCTTAGGAACCCAAATAGACCATTCAATGTACTCATAAGGAGAACCAACAAATTTAGCATAAACATGCCCATCAAAAGAACGACACAACACATAAGAAGGGTTAAAGTCGTCGGCTTTGTTGGAAGGGGTGGCATTGCCCTTTTTGACATCACCACCCTTCACATTGTTCTTCTTCTCCTTAGGAGCACCCTCTCCCTCCTTCATAAAAGTTTGCTTGAGAGGGGGAGGTCGTTTGGTCTTGTCATTCTTCTTCTTGTTCTTGGACTTGGGTGCGAACCCAACTCCCTCCTTGGCCACAACTTACTTTGGATTGCTCAAAAGGTCATTGAGGTTCTTCTAACCTTGTATGCACGTCACAAGGCCTTTCTAAAGTTGGTCCTTCAACTTGGCATTCTCCTCCACAAGATGCACATGCTCACAACACGGGTTAGTAGCATTTGCATTATCGATTAATACCATATCAGGAAAGGTGGCTTTCTCCTTGGTTAGATTCACTTGGAGTTGATCATGAGACTCCTTAAGGCTAGCATGAGCACCCTTCAAGACCTTGTGGGCCTTGTCGAGTATATCAAACTCCTCCTTGAGTCTAACATGGTGAACCCCAAGTTTAGCCTTCTCAGAATTTAGCACACGAGATACAACAAGAGCATGATCAAGATCTTTCTTTAATTTTGCATGGTCATTGTTGGGTGACTCCTCAAGAGCCAAACGATGCCCACGCTCTTCCTCAAGAGCATTACAGAGATCCAATATCTCATCGGCATAGTCACGACTATGACCTTCCATCTTAGAGATGGTTTCTTCATGAGCCTCGATCATGTCATTGGCTTCACCAAGTTGTTCCAAGAGAGCAACGAAGTGCTTCTTGGATTTGCCCTTGAGCTTACTCATAAAAGACTCAAATTCATTAACTTCCTCATTAGACCCCTCACTTTCATCAATGCAATCTGTCAAGGAGGGATTAGTAATGATGGTGGTTTTGATGTTGGGGGTTACCTCGTTGGCGGCTTTAGCCATGAGGTACTTGGCGGTGATGTTCTCGTTGGGTGAGTCGAAGAGGGACACCCGTGGAGTTGTGGAAATGGCAACGAAGGCCGTGGCCATGGCTTCACTATCTTCATCATCATCATCATCCTCATGGTATTCTTCTTGAACCACCAACCCTCTAGTTGGAGTCTTCTTTGTGAAGTTGTTCTTGTTGGGGAAAGACTTGTCTTTGTCTTTTCGGATGAGCTTGCCACCATTGTCTTCCCTCTTCTCGTAAGGGCACTCCGCAACAAAATGGCTCACATTGCCACAATTGTAACATGTTCTCACACGTTGCTTTCCCTTGAAGCTACTTGAGTTATTCTTGTTGAAGTTTGGCCTTGTGTTCTTCTTGCTCCAAAATTGCCTTGAAGCAAGAGCCATGTGCTCATGATAATCATACTTAGTATCTTCGGGGTTTCTCTCCTCTTCTTCCTCATCATCATCTTCTTCCACACAAACCTTGGCCTTCAAGGCAAGGTTGGGCTTCTTTGCTCTTTGAGAATGCAACACCGCATTGTCGGCGGTCTTGTCCAAGATCCTCATTGCCACAAACTCATCCAACACTTCACTTGAGGACAAAGTGTGGAAGTCCGTCCTTTGACGGATGACGGAGGACATGGCTTTGTGGTAGGGCATCATGGCCTTGAGGAACTTGCGCTTGATCCAATTGTCATCTGTATCCTTGCTCCCATGATCTCGGAGTGAGACCGCGAGAGTGGTTAGTCTCTGGTAAAGCTCTCGAGGTTCTTCATCTTCATTCATTGCAAACTCATCGGCTTCATCTTGCACCACTTCATAGTTTGAGTGTTGAATGCTTGCGCTTCCCTTGTAGAGGGAGATAACATGGTGCCATGCTTCCTTGGCCACGGTGAAGTGTCGGAGATGAGCAATATCTTCAGGTGGAATAGCATTTTGGAGGATGAAGAGAGCATTCTCATTGAATTGATTATGCGCGGCTTCTCTTGGGGTGAAGTTGCTTCGGTCATGAGGATAGAAACCTTCTTCAATGATTCTCCAAAGATTAGTGTTAACATGATTTAAATGACGCTTAAAGCGATAGACCCAAGCATCAAAGTCCTCATTCTTCACAATCTTGGGGAGGAGACCCCGCATGATTTATATGCGTGGAGGGAATCGGTCCTCCATAAGTGAGAGGTGGTTCAACATGAGAATAGATGCCATTACCACTTTTACCACTAGGCAAAGGAACCTTTTCACTAGAAGCTTCCCCCTTATCGGAGTTGGCATCCGCCACCTTATTAGTGGGAGCAACCACTTCCAAAGGTGCGATGGATAATTTAAGACCATCAAGGAACTCTTTGAACATGCCTTTGACCTCGGTCGTCATGGAGGTTTTCAATGTGTCCAAAGCCACATTGAATTCCTCACATGAGACCGGGGATGCCCCATCGGCCGTAGACAAGGACGGAATCACACCGGGGTGCTCCTCCTCACCGTCTATGGTGTCAACCATACTCTTCGGACGGCACAGTCCTTAATAAAGAGACGAGACTCTGATACCAATTGAAAGGATCGATATAGTTGACTAGAGGGGGGTGAATAGGCAACTATCAATTTTTTAGCCTTTCTTTACCAAATTAAACTTTGCATGAAAGTAGGCTATCTAGATATGCAACTAGGTGAGCAACCTATATGATGCAACAATAATAAGCACCCAAGCAAGTGAAGGATATAACACAATAAAACTTGCACAAGTAAAGGTAAGAGATACCAAGAGTGGAACCGATGGAGACGAGGATGTGTTACCGAAGTTCCTTCCCTTTGAAGGGAAGTACGTCTCAGTTGGAGAGGTGTGGAGGCACAATGCTCCCCAAGAAGCCACTAGGGCCACCGTATTCTCGTCATGCCCTCACACAATGCGAGAGCCGTGATTCCACGATTGGAGCCCTTGAAGGCGGCAACTGGACCTTTACAAACAAGGTTGGGGCTCTCTCCACAACTTAATTGGAGGCTCCCAACGAAACCCCGGAGCTTCACCACAATGGAATGTGGCTCCGAAGTGACCTCTTCCAACAAGGGTGCCCAAGCACCTAAGAGTAACAAAATCCACACAAGAAGGTATGGGGGAATCAATTTTCCTTTGGTGAGAGTGTAGATCTAGGTCTCCTCCTTCAATCCCTAGCACATCAACAAGTTTGAATGGCTAGAGAGAGAGACCGGGCAAGAAATCTTTGAGGGCATTAATGGAGGAGAGAGAGGGGCAAGAGGTAGGTGGGAGGAAGGAGAAGCACCTCCTTAAATAGGGTCCCCTCATATCCAACCGTTATGCGCGGAAATACATAGGAGTGGTACTTCCGCAAGTGTCATCGGTACAATCGGTGAATGCGGGAAACCCCTGCTAGGGCACCAGGGCGGTACTTCCGGTGGAAGAGCCGGTAGTACCGGTATATCAAAACATACCGGAACTACCGTCCCACCACCGCCCGACTACCGCCTCACCACAGAAGGAAATCACCCTAGGCCGGTAGTTAGAGCAGTGGTTGGGATGGAGCTACCGCTGGGCCAGCAGTTCCAGAGTAGTGGAGTCCGAGGCGGTACTACCGCCCTGAACACCGGTAATACCGTTTTTTCAAGTAAAATCAGAACTTTCGTTCCACTACCGGTCTACCACCGTACCTGGTACGGAAGGGAGTCACCCCTGAGCGGTACTTGGGCGGTGGTAAGACCAGAACTACTGGCCACCGGTAGAACCGCCCAAAGGAGCGGTACTACCGCCATGGGCAAAACTGCATAGAACAGAGAACTTTGGGGAGCCCCTCTCTTCTCGAACGGAGGGTGTCGGTGGGTGCAGAGAACGTGTACGTGAAGAGATTCACCCAATACCATCTGATGAGGGTTCCCTCTTAAAAGTACGGATATCCTACGACATAAGGAATAAAACGTCGGAAACTCCATCTTCGATCTTTTCCGCATAGAGGGAAGGCCTAACCGTCTTGCGGCGCACAATGTGTACCTGAGAAAACTAGGACGCATGATTAGTCCACATGAGTGTTGTCATCATCACCAAAACCTTAAGGTAGAAGATGCCCTTACACGTTAGTTCTCAGTTCTGTCTCCTTTTGGTAATTTGATGACAAAGGGGGAGAAATTTGAGTTAGTCTTCAAGCAGGTCTTATATATTGGGTTGTTTTTGCTAAGTTGCAACTCTTGGTCTTCATTCAATTCACTCTTTGATGAGTTGTAACTTAATAACTATTGGTGGTCTGCGTCTTTTGCTACTTTCTATCTGCATGCTATGATATGCTCTAATCCTCAATGATATATGCTCATGCATGTTGTATTTCGTCAGGCACCAATTTTCATCATGCATTCAAATTCTTCAGATATCTTATGATCAAGCATGATTGGATTCCAAGATATGGGGGATATCTCCATAATTCCAACCTACCATGTGCATTTGCAATCCAAAGAAAATTCTTCATATGCACATCTTCAGGGGGAGCTCCTCAATATCTTGTAACCAATTTCTTCATACTATCTTCTTATACCTCCATTATTTACTCCGTTGAAAACTTAACCAATTTTTCATCAATCACGAAAAAGGGGGAGATTGTAAGTGCATCAAGTGCCCCCTAGTTGTTTTGGAGTATTGAAGACAAATAGGTTGAGGGACTAATGTGTTTGTGAGTGTACACATGAGTTATAGTCCATGAAGATTTGGTTTAACCTACGAAAGATGACTCCTAAAAATGTATTTATTCAAGTGAAGAAATTGGTATGACCTTTGAAGAAATTGATGTGAAGACTTTGAAGCTTGAAGACTTCATTTTCAAAGTTTCTTTCTTCTTATTTGAGTCATAGTAAAAACCGTATTGTTAAAGGGGGTCTAGGCGAAACATAGTTCACATTTCCAAAGTGATGCTCAAACCTATACATACAAAAGCATCTTCGAGTGAAGCCTTTGGAAATCTCCGGAACAGATGACGACTTTGCTAGCGGCAGTGACAAAGTTCATCTGGTCGCTGACGAATTTGGTCACGCTGAGGAGTTAGGATTTCGCTAGTGCAATCTGCCTATCGTGAGGAAATTGAGAGCCCCAACGAAATTGAGAGTTCAATTTTCCGACCGTTGCTGCATCGCATGCCAGCTGTCGAGTGGATCCTTATCCTCACAACAGTCATGTCTGAAAGGGCATTAATGACATTGCATGTCGGGTTGCCCCCTGGCCCGCCCCCTACAACCACTTGTTGGTTGCTTGCTCTAGAGAGAACTTGACACTTATCATTTGAGAGCAACCCTTCCTCTGACGACTTTAAGAGAACCCCAAGTGAGGAAAAGCTAACCAGAGCCAAAGTGATTGAGCATCACTGAAGAGACTGATCTGTGTGATTCAACGTCTGTTACCTTTGAAGACTTCCATTCTTCCAGACGGTTAGGTGTTGTGTTCTGAGAACCCAAGAGTAATTGTGGTGTGCTAGTGAACAAGTCTATGAAGGTTTTGGAAGTCTACCTTGAAGACTTACCACGAGTGATTGGGCGAGGTCTAAGTGACATTGGCTTAAGAGAAATATGGTGAGGACTAAGTGTCCTCTGAGTTCATCTCAGCCGCCTCAACCAGACGTACAATTGATACAGCAACTGGAACTGGTCTACTAAATCGTCGTGTCTTCACCGAGCCTACCTGATTTCAAATTCATCACCCTTTACCTTATGTAATTCCGCTGCTGAAGTAATTGTGATCTACCTTCTGAAGAACTTGAACTAAAGTCTTTCATCATGTTGTTTTTCATTTCTCCAGTTCATCTTCATCATGCTTGAATGCTTGTATGATTACATGTTCTTCACCTGTATGTATCTTGTATGCATGTTTTCTGTTTCTGTGATGACTTACTTTCCCTTACATCTCTGTTTCTTCACTATGATTTTCATAAAAGTCTTCAAAGTTTGACAATTTCCAAAAATCTCCCATTCATCACC